>NC_136620.1:15319863-15394863 GCF_933228915.1 Telmatherina bonti | reverse complement strand
TGCTTCCTAAGTGGACAGTTCGATTTCACAGAAGTGTGGTTGACTTGGAGTTACGTTGTGTTGTTCAAGTGTTCCCTTTATTTTTCGAGCAGTGTAGTAAACTGTTTTAAACACTATAGAATTGTTATGATGGGTCATCCTTTGGTATGACCTCCCTAAATAATGTTCTTTAAATGAAAGATTCTGTTAAGCTGCATAATTGTGGAGAATTGTGCAAATAATAAATGCTAACTTTATGTAGCAGGTGAGCTAGTGATAGCAGGCAGATTACCTGACACAAATAGTGTCTCCTCAGATCACAAGAATGTCAAACTAGTGGATGTTTGTAAAAAGCATTTACATCATTAAATAAGATTTGTTTAACTCCTTTTTTAAAATTCCTCCTGATGTGTTTTTATAATGTATTAATTATATTCAGAAAAACATTTTCTCTTTTTGCAAAAATGAAATGTAAGACTATAAAGTTGTAAAAATTGGTCTAAAATGTGGAAATTTTTTTAAAAGAAAAGATTGCAGGAGAGGGTTAGGGTTAGTGGATGAGTGGCCGGTTAAACCTGATTGTATTCACAGCAAGAGATAGTCAGTGTCATATCGCAACCAGAGCAAACGCACCATGCTCAACTCACACCTCTCGATTGGCTTCTGTTCAAGCAGTAAACACAGAAAAACCTTAAATTAGGATCAGGAAAGAGGACAAGAGGTGGTGGAGATGACCAGTGACAAAGTAACAGTGGTTTCATCACTTTTTTTAAGTCAGGAAACCTTACAAGTGTAATTTTACTGTTTTGGCAGATTATTTCACTGGATTACTTTCTGAATCTTTTCATCTTAGATCTGTTATTTTAATAAAATAAAAAATAAACATTAAAAAAATCCGTTAAGCTCCTCACACTTATGTTCATTTGGGTCATCATACAGTCTTCTTAATTAGGTGTTTTTCATTTTTTTAATTACCCTCCGTTAAATTACACCTCTACTGTGCACAGCCGGCTGAAATCAAACTTAAAAACTATTTTTCCCTCCTGCTTACTGACGTCTCATTTGGAAACTTGACCTTATGTGATCACATTGACCTTCAGCAGCTCTAATGATGAGTATCAGATTGTTCCCCATCTGACTCCGTTCTGCAGGAAACATGATACGTCTCCATCATGGGCTGAACAGCAGTCAGGTTCTCCTCCCAGTCCAGTCCGCAGAGAGAACTGTGGGAACTGCAGGGAGGATTTTCCCTCTACATCTGCATCCACAGCCTTCACTGTGCATGCAGACACCATCAGCTGCAGGAAACATGAAGCTGAAGAAGCAGGAACAAGTGAAGGACTGATGACCTAAAGCATGTAGGAACACATCTAATTCACACACTTGTCTTGGATTCATTTAAGGAGCAACGATAGAAACGTACACTGCTTTGTCTGACTGGTCCCACATCGTATTTAAATCAGGATGCGGCTTCTGTTGATAAACAGGTGTGGTCAGTGTGCAGGTGTATCGCTTTTTGGCAGGAGAAACGGGGCAAGCGAAGAGAGGAACATAAAAAGAATCTCAGAGGTGCGGGGAAATAAAACAAGGTGAAAAATGAGCCACAGGCAGCTGGTGTAATTACAGAGTGCTGGGAGCACAGAATAAAGTGGAACTGGTCTCCACCTTTCCCTGTTGCTGTTCAGCCCTCAGCACCTGTCTGCCAGCTGGACCACAGATTCACACTTCACCTAACAAGTTTTCCTCTTTTTGTCTTCATCAGAAACGTTCTACTACACGAGTTATCGATCCATAGTCTGTGTGCTCGTGTCTGGTCTGTGTGTTTCTTTTGATCGATCGGATTTTACTTTGACGTGCCACCAACAGTGGCTTCTACTACATATTAAAATAGATGGACAGAATCTAAACATACTAGGCATTAAAACAATCCACCTGGCTCCTGTAATCAACTTGTACAACACGGTAGCAAAGAATAGACAGAAAACAGTGACAGTCCAAACAAAATACATGGATCTGACAGCATCAACATGTAGCAGCATGTAAACAGGAACCATTTTCAGGATAGTGTATAAATAATACACAGCATAGTACATAAACAGGACAATATACACTACTAAAAAGAAAAAAAAAGGAAGCTTAAACAAGACAGATTAGATTAATAAAGTTTTCCAGTTATAAATCTTTAATTATTACATGGTGGAATCTGTTGAGGAGATAATAGTGCATCAAAATTATTAACCCATGGAGGTCTGGATTCAGAATCCCATTAAAAAACAAGAAAGATAAGATCACAGGCTGGCCCAACTTCTGTGAAATTTCCACAAGACAGTTTAAAGTGAGGCCCAGTAGTGTGTGTGTGTGTGTGTGTGTGTGTGTGTGTGTGTGTGTGTGTGTGTGTGTGTGTGTGTGTGTGTGTGTGTGTGTGCGGCCTCCACGTGCCTTTTTGCACTTCCTAAAACATCTGATCATGCTCTGATAAGAGCACGGATCATCTCAGGTTCTCCTCCCAGACCTGGATCAGGGCATCAGTCAACTCCTGGATAATCTCTGGTGTGACATGGAGGAGGTGGATGGGATGAGACATCATGTCTTGGAGCTGCTGGATCGGATTCATGTGATCCGGTCCAAACCATCAATCCCTTCATCAAGCAGGAATGGTGACTCAGTCAGGCAACATGAGGCCGAAGACATCAGAAGAATCCCAAGTACCACTGCAGTGGCACATGGTCAAACAATGCGTCTTTTTAGACGGTGGGAGGAAGCGGGAGTACCCACACATACACGGGAAGAACAAACTCAGAACAGAAAGGCCTTTACGCTGTGAGGCCACAGGGCTAAACACTACACCGAGTTTCTTCCCTCCGTATTCTACCCAGCCAAGAACTCTAACTTCTGTCTCTTAACTTAATGAAAGTCTAAAACAATAATAAAATTAAACACAATTAAATTGGTTTATGTTCCTTTAGTGGTCGGAGACGCCGCTGGTGCCCATTGGCTGCCAGTTTGCCTTCAGGGCAGCTGTCACTACACATGCGGCTTACCATCAAGAAGTACAAATGAGAAGTGAATAAACAATGGATTCAATATTAAGCGTTTTGGGTGCTTTGAAAAGTGCAAAAGAAATCTAATCCATTATTATTATTATTGTTGTTGTTGTTGTTGTTGTTGTTGTTGTTGTTGTTGTTGTTGTTGTTGATCTGGTTATTAACATCTGGTCTGTCACTATGAGGAAACAAACAAAATTTTCAAGATCCATCCACACAAGGAGCAAGCCCACCCAACAGCAACCCTGTAGACCAAGAGGGTGGGGCTCTGTTGTGCTGGGTCCCCATGAGAAACACACTGGAGTTAAAAATATTAACAAGGTAAAACAAAGATCAAATGAAGCCAAAATTTTTAACAGAAAAAAATCTAAAAATATGAAAACAAAATTGTGAAAAACGATATCTTATCCTTCCTGGTTGGTGCTGATGGAGCTCTTCTTTCCCATTAAAAGGGAGTTTTCCATCTCCAGCGTCTCCCTTTGCAGCTTTTCATGAAATAATCAGTCAATTTCATAATTATTTTTTACAATGCCATGTATGCCCCTAAATGGGCTGATCATGTTGTTGACAGTTCCACTATAGGCAACACTAGACAATGTTGCCTTTCTGAATAAGATAATCAGTCAAAAATATAGCTTTATAAAAGTTCTGTACTGAATGTAAATCCAACTGGAACCAGCAGTACTGCTCTTCTGCCACAAGATGGCGACAACGCAATGTAAAACTGTTACCAGACAGTTCTGCATCCGACTGAAAAACTATTCTCTCAGTGATGCCTGCAAGTTCAGGATCCTGCATGATCAGACCCACCTCTGCTTTGATGACACACCAGAGATATTTCCCAGATTATTGATATGAACGCTCATTTTTTAGCAACCTTTCAGTCTGATGGTAGTAAATTATTCTCATCACAGACATGATGTGTCCCAGAGGATGAAGCTGGAGAATCATTCAGCAGGATTTTCCTTTTAAAAAAAAAAAAAAAAAAAGTTAATTAATCCATCCTGAGGTTCAGACTAGTAATCTGATGATATTTAAAGTACATCCTCATCATCATGAAACACTGATCCTACAAACTGTAGTTACTGGATTTGACCACTAGATGTCACCTACTTACCATAAAGACCACCTTCGGGTCCAGATAACAGCGACAGCTCCAGCAGCTACAGACCAAGTGTGTCTATCTCAGAAAATGTTTTATGTTTGTTTAGGTAATATTATTTGTATTCAAGTTTAAAAACAAAAGGGGTTGCTGTGTTGCGCCACTGACCTCTTGTGGTAGAAGGAGGAATTAAGTGCATGTGGATTAGGCATGCATGCTAGTTAAGTGACGAGTGAGTAAACGTGCTTCGGAGAAGAGGAACACTTTAAAAATGGACTAACAACTCCTAAACGTTGGATTAGAAGGCGCACACGGTAATTGTTTATTATTTTATTGTATATTTTGGGTTTATTTGTGTTTTTCCTTTATTAATTTAACTTTTATATTTGTTTTTCTTTAGTTTTTCACGGTGATTTTGTCGGTCATTGTGCGTGACACAATAAATGCCAACTAAAACATCAGTTGAAGCGTGGCTTTCTCTGGTCCAAACGAAAATCTTTGGGAGCAGTTACACCTAGAATCAACAAATACCGGATCTAAAGGTTCTGGATCTGCACTTCCAGGATCTAAAAGTCCAAGACCTGCAGATACAGGATCTACATTTCCTGCATAAGCAGGTCTTAAATAAGCAGTTTGGGATCTAAAGGTCCCGAATAAGCAGGACTTGGATCTGTAGGTCCAGTATCTAAAGGTCCTAGATCTGCAGGTCCTACGTCTACAAGCCCTATATCAGTATCTACAGATCCTGAATCCATGATCTGCAAGTCCTGGATCTGCCGAACCTGCACCTGCTGGTCCTGGATTCACAGGACCAGGATCTGCAGGTCCTGTAGGTCGTAACATATACAGCTGCAGGTCCAGTGAAGTTCGAACATTTTATCACTATAAAATCAGATGAAGAAAACAATTTCTGTCCTGGGAATAAAATATAAAATCCGAAAGAAACAATGTTCCTTAAAATAAAACCTTTATTATATAAAAATGCTTTTGATACAAAAGTGTAAATTACACGAAGCATTCTTAGCTGAGACAGCAAATACAGAGTTTTAAGGGCTTTTAGTGACATAGTGGTTTGACAAGGGGCTCAGAGCCCTCCATGATGTGCTGCTCGGAGAACCACAACGCTGAACCGTAGCTGCTCCAGAACAAAAGCTGTTTTGGAACCAAAACTGCTCTGGAACCAAAACTGCTCCAGAACCAAAACTGCTCTGGAACCAAAACTGTTCCAGAACCAAAACTGCTCTGGAACCAAAACTGCTCCAGAACCAAAACTGCTCTGGAACCAAAACTGCTCCAGAACCAAAACTGCTCCAGAGCCAAAACTGCTCCAGAGCCAAAACTGCTCCAGAACCAAAACTGCTCCAGAGCCAAAACTGCTCCAGAGCCAAAACTGCTCCAGAACCAAAACTGCTCTGGAACCAAAACTGCTCCAGAACCAAAGCTGCTCTGGAACCAAAACTGCTCTGGAACCAAAACTGCTCCAGAACCAAAGCTGCTCTGGAACCAAAACTGCTCTGGAACCAAAACTGCTCCAGAACCAAAGCTGCTCTGGAACCAAAACTGCTTCAGAACCAAAACTGCTCCGGAACTGTAGCTGCTTGGGAACCGAAGCTGCTCTTGAAGCAAAGTTGCTCTGGAACCAAAGCTGCTCTAGAACCGAAGCTGAGTGGTGATCAGAAGCCAATCTGCAGACCTTGCGTCCTGGTCCAAGGTGTTCCTCTGCATTCAGTCAGGAAACTGACTCTTCTGGAGCACTCTGGTTTTTTCTGAGTCATAAACATGTCCTTCAGCTTTACTGTTATTTTAATTCAGATTCTGGTCCCAGGCTGAACATGAAAACAGGAATTAGTCTGTCCTCAGATTTCACAGATCTCTGAACTGAGGTGGTGAAACTGATGAACGGTAGGATGATGATCACAGGTCACGACCCGTCACTGACAGATTAAAGTCAAGGCAACAGTTTATTGTGTTGTGAGATGAATGTCTGGCTTTGGTAGTTTGATGTGGGGACGTATGCAGTAGGTTTCACCCCTTCGGAGGTCCAAATCTCAGGCCTCAAGTGCTTGTTACACTACAACTACAACTTTCTCATGACGGTTAGATCAACATGCTACATACTGAACATCTCTCAAACCTTCAACTGCTCCTGAAACAGCTCTGGATCAAAGTCTCAGCTGGGACTCCAGACCAGACACAGACATACATGATCATCTACACAAAGAACATAGAAATAAGATGCAATACTACAAGATTAATTAGTTAGGAGGTGTAGAGTAGCTTCATAATCTAATGTGAGAATGAGAGTGGTCATTTTGGCCTTTCTGATCATTATGTACACGAATAGCAGCAAACATAGTTTTGGTAAACAGGACGATGAGCGGAAAGAGGAGGTGATGAAGATTCAGATTCACAACAGACCCCATCTCTGAAAGTTCAGTCACTTAATCGTATGTCTGTACAACAAGTCCACATTGAAACGATTTGGTTTGTAGGAAAAAGTACAAGGACCATCCATCTGTCAATCACTCATCCATCAATCATTCATCCATCAATAATTCATCCATCAATCATTCATCCATCAATCATTCATCCATCAATCATTCATCCATCCAGCCAGAAACAGATCCACTATCTGGAAAACTGTTCGAAGACTATTTACATCCAACCGCACCCTGATCAGGCAACTATTCCATCCATCCATCCATCCATCCATTTATGCATCATTGACTTGTTTCCTCTCATCCATCCGTTTGTTTTTTGTGGATCATCCATCGTGAATAAAATCTGAAAATAATTCCAGCACTATGTACATTCCTGCTGCTTTCCGCCTCTGACGAGGAGGAGGAGGAAGAAGAGGAGACAGAGCAGCAGGGAGGCAGGGTCCATAGCTTGGTTTGTGGTTTCAGAGGTTTGAGGTTTTCTCTCCTCCACTGGATGAGATCAGACGTCCGGCTGAAGGAGCTTCTCCAGATTTTAGGGTCAGAACTTAGTCTTGGAGGAAGAAGTGACCTGGCAGAAGAAGATGAAGGTTAAAGGAGGAGAAGCTGCAGTTCTTCTCCTCTCTGAGCCACGGCGTAGAGCAGAACCCGCAGGATGCGTCTCATCAGATGACCTGACATCTGGAGGACAACTGGAATGATGGAATGACCACCGTGGTTATGTAGGGGTACATGTCCGAGGCGAGGAAGCCTTTCCCTAAAAACATGGAGCCAGGAGTCTTCATCCCTTTCTTCCTCACAGGGCTCCCTGTTTGTTTGTGGGGTCATGAGGAGTCGGTGCAGGGAGAGGGGGGTGGGGGGCACAGGTGGAAGTAAGAACGTTCGGTGGAAGGGGATGGGGGGCAGCTCTCCTCAGCAGACATGTACTGAGAGCGTGGGGTGGGGGGTGGAGGGTAGGGGTCTGAGTCTGAGTTCAGGTCCATGTAGTATTTGTTGTGTTTGCCGTGGCCTGAGGTCTTCCAGCGGCTCGTCGAGGATGGCAGGCCGGTTGGGGGGTGGGGGGTGTAGTCGCTGTCGCAGACATCGGTGCTGCAAGGTGTTGTGGGAGGGGCAGCGCCACGGATTGGGTGGTACGGTCTGTTGAAGACAGAGACAGAGGTTGCTATGGTGATAATTCTGCATCTCTTCCACCTTTAACCCTTAAAAAACAGTTTGTACTGTTTACATGACAAACTGCATGATGTGGAAGCTCAACCCTTCCAATCCCAGTCAACATTTACACGTTTTATTCATGACAGCCTCAGTTGTCAGCTTATGTAGATAAAATACTGTACATATAATAAATCTATACAACAACATGAAGGCAATCAAGTAAACAAAACAGAATCTGTTCTTCAGAGTTCTTTGTATCTACATGCAGCAAATCTTTTCTCAACTGCATGTCGTTCTGTCGAGTCCTGGCTTTCAGGAGAAAAAATATTGGCATTGAAACAAACACAACAGAAACTATTTATATATTTACACTTTTCACCCGGGTGTTTTCTTTCTTTTTATATCTAAAGTTACCTATGCTACTGTTTACCTACTATCCTCACAAAAACAACTCAGCTCAGTTTTGGCACTACTGTGCATCAAAACGTCTTTCTGGCTTCATCATAATTTTCCTTTCAAAACAGGTTTCTTAGCAACATGGAGTATTTGAATAACACTATACTTTGAAGCAGGACTGTAAACTTTCTGGACACGATATAAATACCTGGTCATTGTCAGTAGATCACAAAACGGATTAGTTATGTATCAAAATTTACCCCACAGAGTTACACCCTACTGTCTACTAAATTATAAATAATAAAGTTTATTTAAGTCCTTGTTAAAGATCCACCTGTTCTCTTTCTTACCCACCCAAGTAAATATTTGCAAAAAAAAAAAACGAACAAGTTTATCAGTTTGAATATTAGATATCGTCTTTGTAGAGTTTTTATTTTAACATAGGTTTTGTTGTCTGTGCCTTTGAGTGTTTTTGTGCAGAGCAATGGCCGACAGTTTCTGTTTTTAAATGCACTTCATAATAAAGTCGCCTTGCCTTGTCTGAAAAAGGATTTGTAAATCATTGTATCCTGTATTTATTGACATTTTACACAATGCACCAACTTAATTGGAATTAGGGTTGTGACATCCTCATCAGAAGTTGAACTGAAGATGAATAAATCTGAGGAACTGATGAGGAACAGATGGACGTGAGCAGCCAGGACAGACTGATCACCTGTATGATCTGGTGGTGGACGGACTGTTGGAGGAGTAGAAGATCTCCGTGTTGTACAGGGAACGATCAGTGGCCGGAGAAGGAGGAGGGTTCAGGATCTATAAGCACAACAGATCAGTGTTATCTAAATGGAATCTTCAAGCGGTGTGTGTGTGTGTGTGTGTGTGTGTGTGTGTGTGTGTGTGTTGACAGCTGTGTGGACCTGAGGGTAGAAAGCTCCTTTGGTAGAGGACGAACTGCTGGACGAAGCTCCAGTCACATGGTTTCTGTCGTAGAGAGGTGCTCCACTGCTGCTGCTGCCCATCAGGCTGACCGAGCTCATGATGGACTTCCCACAGGAGATACCTGCACATATTGGCATGTTACTGGTGTTACTGGGACCAAAACAGCTGTTAAAGCTGCTGTGACTGATGTTACGTGTCTTAACGGACCCTGGAAGGTACCATGCTGAGAGCTACTGGGGGTGATGAAGTTGAGGGGAACGTGGGGCGTCCCGCTGATGTATTCGTGAGGAAACGTCCCATTGGGGCTCTTGTAGCACCGACACACCACACGCTGACACACGAAGTAAGCTCCACCAGTCACAAACACCAGCAGGATGATGGCGATGACGGGCCCGATGGGGTTGGTATCAGAGTTTGACGGAGGAGAAGCATACTCTGCACACGGAGGAGAAAAACTGATCAGGGCCTGGTGCAAGGGCTGCTCATGTTGGAATATCTGACTGTTCCTACCGCAGGCCAGCTCGTCTGATCCATCAGAGCAGTCAGAGTAGTTGTCACACTGCTGCTTCTTCAGGATGCACTGGTTATCACCACAGCGGAACTGGCTGGGCGAGCAGATGGCTGCAGGAAGATAGAGGTCAGGTTATCAGAGGTCATGCTCAACATTTACACACACACACACACTCATTCTCAGGTTGTTCTTATTTTAATGTTTTATACGATGCAGGACAAAAACGTGACATGCTGACGTCTTACTGACAAGTTGGATCCAAGTATTCCTCTTGTGTTATTGGCTGAATGTGACATGTAGTGTAAAAGCGCTGTGAATAGTTAGCACATGAGTGCAAAAGTGAGAAACTCACAGGATTTCCTAATGATGTGCTTTTTCCTAGCATGTTTTAAACATGTTCTTTTAACATGGTTTACCAGTGAAAGTGTTGATGGAAACAGCCCTGGAATTCCTCTGTGATGGTGGACAAAGCCCTATTGATGTTATATGAAGGTGGCGTTTCTGTGGGTGCCCTTGATGATTTCCTGCTTTCATAGCCTGTGGGAGGTTTTCTGTTATTTTTGTTTACAAGTGCAGCAGCTGCTTGGTTTTTCTGTTTTAGCTGAAAAACCAAACCAAAACCAGTTGTTGCTGTTGCTTTCTGTCTGTTGCACCTCTCTCTCCTTTTTCCCTCTTTTCACCTGCTTTTGTTTCCTCTTTTCTGGTCCAGACTCAACATTTAACGAGCAGCCTTAAATTTACAAAGAGTCAAGCCAGACCATCGCTCTGCTGCTATGATGATTAAAAAATAAAACAGCCTGAAAACAAGTCATTCCAGTTAAAACTCAAGCTTAGCAGTGAAAAGTGAAAACCGCCTTCCTGAGGGCTGTGATTTCTGCAGCAGCTACAAACAACCTGAGGGGACTTCCATCCATCAGACTGAAATTTCTCATCAAAACTCACAACATGCTGTCCGCAGCTCGATGTAGAGGAATAAAAATAAAAGGAATTTAATAATAAATAATCTTGTTTATGAAACTTTAGTTAATTTCACCCATAAAAATCTGGATCATTATTCTTTTTTTTATATCCTCACACAAGACTGGGATTCATAGTTTTGCCTTTTTTCTGGCTCAGTACTGAATCATCTGAACATAAGGTTTGGTTAAACCTTGTTACCTCTGTCAAGGAGGTTTTGATTTACTCAGCGTTATGTGTTTGTTTGTTTGTGTTCCAGATAAATTAAAAAGTTAAAGACGGATTTTCTTAAAATTTTCAGGAGTTGTTGGAAATGTGAAATGGAAGAATTGATTGAATTTTTGTGGCTATCCGGATCACCGTTTGAATCCAGGAAGCTTTTAAAGGCCTTGGCGGAGGTTTGCGCTTTTGTAGTTGTTTTATAATTTCCATGTTCTAAATGCTCTTCAGGACAATCCTGAGGGATAAATCAAAGCATCCTCTGCCTCAGAAGCTGCAGATAGTTTGATATTTGGTGATTTCTGTGCAGAGCTCTGTAAAAGCTCAGAAATGAATGGCAAACATTTTCATTCGTACAGCAGAAGATAAACCGCTTTGTAAAACATGACATAGCTTCACACACTTCACTTACTCTCACACTCCTGCTCATCCGACTTATCAGGGCAGTCGAGTTCTCCATCACAGCGTCTCTGAGCATCGATGCAGGTCCCATCATCACACTGGAAGTGGAAGGAGGAGCAGACGGGACAGTTTTCTTCATCACTACCATCCTCACATTCCGGGATGTGGTCGCATCGCCAGGCCAGAGGGATACAGTCGATTTCTCCGGTGGAACAGGTGAACTGCTCTGTGGAGCAGGTAGGAGGTTCTGAAAGAGAAGCAGGAGGTGGCATGAGGATGAGATGAACGAGGAGGAAGAGGAGGATAAGAAACCCCCACAGAACAGGATCTGTTCTGACTCGTGTGTGTGGGTGTTCACCTTCACAGTGCAGCAGGTCCTGAAGCAACACCAGGTGCATCGGACAGGAGCAGCGAGGGGTCCCATCACCTTTAGCAATGCAGATGTGGGAACAGCCGCCGTTGTCACGGGAACAAGGGTGGGATGCTGGAGGAGGAAACACTGGTTACTGCAAATCCTGATCAATATGATGCGTTTTAAGTCAGGGGATCCATGAAGTGTGTGTGATCAGTACCAAACTCGTGCATGTTCATCTCTTCCACAGCGTGGATGGATGTCAGGTAGGAAATACGTCCCTGGATACGTGTGCGTCCGTCTCCGGTCAGTTTGTCCACCCTTTCAATCATCTGCTGCTGCCGGTCAATCCAGTACAAGTAATCGCCCATGATGGTCAATCCCAGCGGCTGAAGGATGTTGGAATCCTGGAGGACAATCCTATTGGCTCCTGGGATGGATTAAATTAAATTTAATGTGGAAGAATTTTTCCCAGGAAGCAGTAACTGGACTAAATGATACAATTTTAATGTGCCAGACATTCAAAGGAGCTTTTATGATCAGCAGTCATGGTGACAAGTAGATTCCTGAAGTTACCATTCCATCAGAATTTCTACTCACCAAAGCAAAAAGTTTGTCCTGGCACAATCATCCAGATTATTAATACAACTAAAATCATTCAGTCATACAAGTTTATGTTATGTTGAACTACAGCAACAGTTTTTCTACATTATCTTTTCCCACACACAAACTAACTTACTAGCCAGTCACTAACCAGGCAAGTTATTTATACTGTCCAGCCTCTGCCAGATGTTTCTTCTTCCTTCTACACAACTCGCTTCCTTTAAACATCTCTCCTCATTCAGCTGCACTTTGTTCAGACAGCATCTTATCTGGTTTGGCCAAACCACATAATCCAACCCACAGCTGACCTTGTGTGTCTTTGTGTTAGCTCAGTATTTCTCAGTTAGGTTACACATTTGAGTAATGTTATATGTAGTCTTTTATGGGCAATCTGGTTTATATGTTCTTTTGGATTTTGTTTTCATTTTGGAATTTTTAGGGTGAAGAAAAACCCAGTTTTTGAAACGATTTTCTGTGTCTGTGAAAAGAGCAAAGTCTATTACTGAGCTACTCAGATTGCTTGACTGAGGAGTAGGTTGACGTGCCGTTTCGCTGTACACTTTCATTAATAAATAAATGTCCACTTCTTATCATTTATACCTTTGGTTGTGCATTAGAGTAACCTCATGCCAGGCAAACAGTGTAAACTCAACACTCTTGCAGTCAAAAGCCCTTTGCCCTTTGGGCCCAGACTTCTAATAGCCCAGTGACGTCTTCCCCTTATATACACATACACACTACATGCTCATGTAACAACGTCCAACAGGAACAAAGTGAAAAACAGTCAAACAACTGGCTCCTACAGTGTCCTCATTCCTTTACTGATTGGTTCCTGACAACCAGGTTTGTTCCTTTTGTTTCGATGAATTCACCTGTCAGGTCGCTGCTCTCAATGCGTTTGAGGTCGGCGTCAACCCAGAAGAGTTTTCCCAGCTTGTTGTCCAGAGCCAGAGCGACAGGTCTGATGAGCCCGGTGGTGAACAACGACTCCCTCTCGGTTCCGTCCAGACTGGCTCCTTCTATCTTCGCTGAGCGCTCCTGGATGGTGGTGAAGTACATGTACCTGCAGAGACATGCGCACGTCAACAAAACAACCGGAATGTTGGAAATGCTCAGGATGAATCCTCCAGATCTACAGACAACTTTACCCCTTCTCAGCGTTGACCACAATGGCCCTTGGCTTGTCGGTGTCATCCTTGATGACCACGCCTACGTTGTGTCCGTCCATCCTTTGGACGTTGATGGTGTTGGTCATCTCACAGGTCCAGTAAACGTGCCGACTGTAGGGGTCCAGGCTCAGGTCGTGGAGCTGATTGTCCACAGGTTGAGCGGTGCTGCTCGTCATCATGGAAGACTGGAGATAACCACAACAAAGTCACGTGAGTGGCGGCTCAGTGTGTGAATGTGAAAGCGCAGTGTGTGTGTCAGAAGGAGGGTTACCATAGATCCATCATCTCTGGCCCGTCGGATGTTCTGTCGCCCGTCCAACCAGTAGATCATCCGGTCCAGAGGATCGTAGGTGACGGCTCGGACGTTCCTGGTGACGTGAATAGGCAGGATGATGTCTGGACTCTGCTCTCCTAAAACCATCCGGCTGATGCTGGTCTTCTGACTGAACAGCAGGAAACTGGAAGGAGCTGCGGACAGATGGGCGGAGGTGTAAGAAAAATGAAATTGACCAAACATCCAATCAGACCTGCTGAAACTTGATACTGACTGAGTAGCTGCTGAAGAAGCATCTGAAGCTAAATGTTTGACTTCCGCCAAAATAAAGCAGTGACTAACAGAAAGCCAAACAAAAGCTTTAAAACCTTTAACCACCAGGACATTTAATGCCTTTTTTTTGTTCCATCTGTTTTTTGTATTAATGTGAAACTGCTTGAGAAGCTCAACTCTTTAAATTCCAGTCAACACTGAAACATTATTTTTCAGGAGAGCCTGAGATGTCAGATTAAGAATATAAAATGGTATAAAATTAATATATCTATAGATATGTCACCATAAAGGCCAATGAAACAGCAAAACAGAATTTATTTCTCACAATACTTGGAGAAAGAACACACAGATCAGCAGTGACCAAACTTTTTCTCATCTGCGTGTCAATCTCTCATGTCTTGGCTTTTAGGTGAAAAAATATCAACATTAAAACAAACACACAACAGAAAGTATTTACAGAATTAACACTTTTTCCTGCTGCAATCCTCACAAATCCAACTCAAACTCAGTTCATTTTTGGCGCCACAGTGCATTAAATACATTTTCTTGGCTTAATTTCAGCCACAAAGGAACTTTTTTTTCCCAGACAGACATGGAAGAAGAGAGATTTCTGCTTATTGTTCATCTCTGCCTGCTTCTGATTGGACTTTACCATCAGTTTAAGATATCTGACTGGTGGAAAGCTTGACAGGAAGTACCTTCATCATAATATTTGGGGCAAAATAAATGTCATTTAGCAATACAGTAGAGACAATTATCAGTTTTTTTTATTATGAAAACATCATAAATAATGACCACTCATTGTAGATTTACCAAAAAGTGTGTCTGAATAAACCTTTTGTGGTTGGATTGTTAACGTACTGGACAGGATATAACAACCTGGAAAACTTTCGTAGATCACCTAAAGCAGGGGTGTCCAGCACCAGTCCTCGAAGGCCACAATCCTGCAGGTATTCCATGCATCACTGAACGCACACACTCACACACACCGTTACAAACACACTCCTATCTTTCACCGCCTTCTCCGGACCTTGCCACTCCCTCTACTCACGGATGGCAAGTTGGATGTACGTGCTGCTTGGCTGGCTGTGACCTCACCTGGATGTCTGGGAGACCCCACCCACCCACCCTCCCAGTTTGTGTTGTCTATTGTCTGAATTTGTGCGTATGTTTAGAGGTGTGTTTTTTTTTTTTTGTTGCATCTCTATCCTTCCCCCTTTTGGTGAAGTGTAGAGATACTTCTTTTTTTTTTTTCAACACCCACCTATCTTTCCTCATTCTGCATAAAAAGATGCGCCGCTTTCGTGGCTGCGCCTCAGTCCGCCTGATCCTGTGTATGTCCCATGTATGTCAAAGTCTTGGATGGGTTGTACTGGAATTAATTTCGTTGTGCTGACTGGTTCAATGACAATAAAGTTTCTGAACTTCTGCTCCGAAACATCTGACTAAAAAGACTCAGTCAGTTTGCAGAACTTCATTGGCTTTTGGATCCATTTAATAGAAGTGTAGCCAGGTGTAGTGGAACAGGAATACATGGAAAACATGCAGGACAACGACCCTCGAGGACCAACTTTGGACCCTGAGCTAAAGCATAAGCTAGCGATTACAATTTTCCCCATAGACAGAAATAGTTTTCTGGAATATTTCCCAGATTTTCTGGGAAGGGATTAGGATTTCATTCATTATTAATTATCCAAACCACTCAATCCAATGAAGGGTCGTGGGGAAGCTGGAGCCTATCCCAGCAGTCTTTGGACGAAAGGCAGGGTACACCCTGGACAGCTTGCCAGTCCATCACAGGGTGGGATTGGGATTTTGCTGTCTAATTTCAGACCACTGGGAACATGCTGTGGATAATTGATTGGTACCAGTGCTCTCCCTTCACATCTGTCTTCTCTACTTACAGCTACAGTTTCTTCCATCAGGGTTCAGGGTATAGTGGGAAGCACAGCGACACTGGGCACCAGCAGGCGTGGCGAGGCACAGGTGGGCACAGTTGCCGTTGTTATAGGAACAGTCGTTGGTGCCGTCCTGACGGGAGGAGTGGAACACCAGGATGTCCAGCATCAGCTCCAGCTGACCCTGAGAATTACAGTTTTCAGTCTCTCGCTCTGTCAGATTTCAGAGATCATCTACACTTTTCATTAGAATAACAGCAAAAATCAAACAATATATTCCCGAACAGCTGATACTGTGTTCAGAGATGAAACTGGCTCCTACCTGCAGCACCACGGTCCGGTTCAGTCCACTACGTTTGTCTGCCCGCTCAATGCTGCGCAAGGTAAAGTCAGTCCAGTAGATAAAATCCCTGTACTGAGTCAGACCAAAGGGGTGAGGGAGGTCGTCCACAATTACCTCCCTCTGAAGGCCTGCAAAGACACAACATGAGATAATATGCCATTAAACACCTGGAAGGAGGAAGGGGGTTTATTTAACCACTTATGTGAGACAGTAGCTGTGTTTACATGGAGCACTTTGATCAGATCAAACATTTAATCTAAAGAAATATGTGTGATGTAAATGCCTCAGCTGATCAAATCAGCCGAGATGGGAAAGAATATTCCATTCAATTCAGAAAAGACGTTTAAAACTTTCCGTTGTCGGATCAACAGGATAAAACAACCAAATATTATATATATATATATATATATATATATATATATATATATATATATATGTATATATATATATATATGTATATATATACATGTATATATACATATATATATATATATATACATGTATGTATATATATACATGTATATATACATATATGTATATATATATATATATATATATGTATATATATACATGTATATATACATATATGTATATATATATATATATATGTATGTATATATATATATATATATATATATATATATATATATATATATATATATATATATATATATATATATATATATATATATATATAGGTGGTTCTGTCATATGAGTTGTTACTGCGCATGCTTCAACCACGTGGAGGTTAGGTAGCATGATGAGTTTCAAAAAACACTTAAATGGCAGCAGCAAACAGAACAGGACTGTGGCGGATACAACGTTTTAATCTTAAAAGAGTATTAGTAACTATTGTATAATGATCATGTTTAACCATTAAAACAAACAACTGTATGAAAATAATTCAGTCCATGAAAAAATGTCAGCTGGAGTCTGATCAGATTGATTTTAATCAGCTAGCAGACGTGTTAGTCCATGAAGATGTAACTAGCGTGGCTGCTGTGGGAGGGTGTACCTTGCATGTTGGTGCTTTCAATCATATACGTGTCCAGGTCGGTCCAGTACAGTCGATGGTCTACATAGTCGATGGTCAGTCCGTTGGCTCTGCCCACTTTGCCCACCAGAGTTGTGATGGTGCTGCCGTCCATGTAAGCTCTTGCTATTCGTGGTCGACCCCCCCACTCTGTCCAGTACATGTAGCTGTAGAGACAAGACATTGCTTCAGACTGGCGTCAAGGAGGACCTGATCCCTCTGTGGTAGTTTACATTAAATCATGGGGAAAATGAATGAATTCCTGGACGTACCCGTTGGCCGGGTCCAGTGCGAGTGACCGTGGGTTATCCAGTGAGCGTGGTTTATCCAGGTCTTTATAGACCAGAACCAGCCGGTGCTGTCCATCCAACCGGGCCACCTCGATGCGGTTTGTCCCAGTATCTGCCCAGTAAATGTTATGACCCATCCAATCCACCGCCATGTCTTCTGGGTAGTCCAGTCCGAACTCGATCACATATTCCACAGAGCTGCCGTTCATGTACGCCCTGCTGATGGTCTGACAGACAGCACAGGGATTGAACACGTTACCTCGAGTCCGGACCTCATCACTTAAACCCTCCAGGCTTAAATCATTTTGCATTTCTTTCCACTTTCAAAAGGTAAAACATTTTAATCAGCTCCAGTCATAATATTAAATTATTATTCATTTTTTTATTTGTTTTTTTATATTTGCATGCAATTTCTTAAATATCACCCTGTTTTAACTAGAAAAAAATAAAAATATATATCATAAAGTGCAGAGTAGAATGTTTATGGGGAAGCAGCTTCAGTCTTAATCAGAACTATCACGTTAGCATGAACATTTTTTAGTAAAATGTGTGATGAGAAGTGAAAATGCAGATTTAACTTCATTCCAAAGCCTTAACCTTTGGAAAGTAGCATTTACAAAGACAAAATAATAACAAATGAAAATGTGTTCAAAGGGCCTAAGAGGAGTCAAGGAAGGATTTAATAATTTCATGAACTTAATTCAGTGAATATGTTCGTCTTCGTCTGACAGAACCTGAATTTTAGATTCAGAACCCAGTTCACCTTTGCCTGAATGTCAGTCCAGTAAATTCTCCGCTCAGAAACGTCAAAGTCGAGAGCCGAGGCCTCTTTGACTCCTGTCAGAGGAATGGCCACGTCATTGCTGTTGGTACCCAGAGAGATGCTCCGAATGCTGTCCCTGAAGAGGAGAAGATCAGACTATCTTTACAGAAATAGCAGACCTCTATTTCCTAGTTTTAAATTCTGACATCACCAAAACAAAACTGTAACTCGGTTCTTAGATCTGTCAATATGTAGATGAAACGAAATTATCAACTGATTGAGATGCATTAAATTGATACAGTGTAAATATTGAATGGTTACCAGAGCATTTTGTACTGGAGAAGTTGGGCCCCAAAGTCATAAAAGCTAAAAACCTCAATCTACAAGACATAAAATCATCTCCAGATTCAGAGAATATGGAGATATCTTTGTGAACACTAGTACTGTATGCTGCAGATCTCGGGGCCCTCAGGCAGTTTGCCTTAAAACAGGAATGATTCTCTACTGGAAATTACTGCAACACTTCCAGATAACCACTGTCTGTGATCGCAGCTAACCCTGAAAACTGTGTAAAGAAGAAGCCATGAACAGGATCCAGAAACACTGCTGTCTTCTCTGGAACAAAGCTCATTCCAAAAGTGGTAAAAAAAAAAATTTAAAAAAAAATGCTGAAAAGTACATGGAGATGCTCCCTTCTAGACGACGTCTCTTTTAGGGAAGGCCTTGCAGATTTCAGTAAGACAATGCTAAACCACATACTGTTTCCATCACAACAGCATGGCTTCACAGGAGAGAAGTCCAGCTGCAGAACTGGCCTGCTTGCAGTTCAGACCTTTCACCAACACAAAAGATTTGGAGCATCATGAAAACAATGAAGGTCCAGGACTGCTGAACAGCTAGAATCCTGCATCAGACTTGTCCTAAAACTCCAGCAACTGGTCTCCTCACTTCCCAGACGTTAAAAGAACAGGCGATGCTGCACAGTGGTGAACATAACTTTAGATCTTTTTATTTTCTTTGACAAATGTCTTTACTGACATCAGATTTAAAATGAGCTGATACACATGTCTTACTCTTCATCAGTAAGACACATGTATTGGACATGAATCAGAAGGTGAATTAGGAAATCATTACATGGTAAATAGTAAACTAGTGACACAGGAAAGGAGAGAGACTATCAGTTAGTTAATATAGGCTTTCAGGCTGCTGACAGAAGTCTACCTGTTGGTGAAGAGCAGGAAGGCCTCAGGAACCACACAGGTCTGAAGGTCTGACAGGAGCTCCATCCCCATTGGACAAGCACAGCTCACAGCCTGCTGACGCCAGAAGCACAGATGGCTGCATCCACCGTTATCTCCTGCACAGCCGTTTGTACCTGACAAGAAAAGGAGGCATCTTAGTTCATCTTTTCTTATCTTTAGAAATCATCAGAAACCCCCGGAAATCTCACCAGATGTCTCTGTAACTTTAGTCGCCTTCAGCCCCATTAAATCAGGCAGCTGATCGATGATAATCTCCCGCGTTGCTGTAGCTTTGTGAACCCTCTCGATACTGCGTCTCTGCCAGTCGGTCCAGTA
Organism: Telmatherina bonti; assembly: GCF_933228915.1. NCBI lineage: Eukaryota > Metazoa > Chordata > Actinopteri > Atheriniformes > Telmatherinidae > Telmatherina > Telmatherina bonti. The sequence continues at coordinate 15,375,149 of NC_136620.1, read as the reverse complement.
GATGTAATCACCCAGCAGAGTGAAACCAAAGATGTGAGGCAACTTGTCTTCTAGCAGAATCTGTCTGCCAGTGCCATCTACGTTGACCACCTGAGACATGCAGAAAGACATGCAACAGTACTGAGTAAGTGACTTAAAGTGAACATTAGAAACATGGTGGTATGACAAACACTTTGTGAGAAGAAAAATAAACTTTTTTTTTTCAAAAGACATTGGGTCTTCCTCCACGCTGGGTTCTGAGCAAGCGTTGAAGAGACGAGTCATAGATGGATAAAGTTTTCGAACCTGGACTTATGAACAAAATTACTTTTTTTATATCATTACATGGCAAGTGAGTCCTCAGCTTTCTGAGGAGCTTCTGGACCACTGAACTGATCTGCTGTTGTGGTTTAAAGAAGTTATTAGTAATTGCGCCAAGATTTATTTATATTTATATTATATTATAAGATTGATTATTGAGCCGACATATCAAAGATGAAAGTTTGGCTGCTGTAACAGCTGACGTGTTGTACAGACCAGAGTCTAATCCACCAGAGACTGACCTAAAAAGGACAAAATGAAGAGTTGTGGGATGATCTGGCTAATATCAGGGATTAATCTCACTCTAATATTGATAGGGAATGTCAAAGGCCAGAACATTCCAGAAACTCTTGTACATCAAACAACTCAGTGAAAGATTAGCCAGAAGCTACATAAAATATTTCACAAGTCATTTCTGACAAAAGAAATATATTTTCTTCTATATAAATGTTCTTAAGTATCTTATTTGACTGTTTTTATTGTTTTATGTCATATTTATTTTGTTAAGCACTTTGGGTTGCTCCTGTGTGTTTGATAAACTGCTATATAAATGTGGTGGCGTCAAGTTGAGTTATAAATACTGACCTTTGTTCAAAAGGAAATATTTCATCTTTGCTGACTGAAAGAACAAACTTTTTTTTTTTAAACTTTTTTTTATCTTTGTCCAAATTAATCACTTACATCCCTGGAACAGGTTTACTCAGTTCAGTCCAGCAGGTTTTCAATGTATCCCTGCTCCAACACACCTCACCCCAAATTAATGAGTCATTGTGCAACTTGATAGGCTGTTGGATCCATTTTAATTTGATCCAGGCGTGATGAAGCAGGAATACACTGAATTGAATCACATTAAATTGAATTGTTGTGTTTCTGCACCTGAATGGTTGCAATGTGGGACCCGACCAGCCATGACGGGGTGGTGTCTGTAGTGGTTGCCTCCATCGTCATGGCTTAGGTGGCACTAAAGTGTTCGAAGATCCCCAACATATTGCTTCCTCCCAGCAGCATTAAGCCTGATATTAGGCACTGGAGTTTGTTTATAAAATAGGATTTGTAGGTAGGTGGGGCAATGGGGTCTTTATCTGTGGGAGTGTGTGAGAGATAATGAATGATTTCATTTGAAAACCTGCCTGCTTGTGACCCTCGTAGGACCAAACTGAGTAGCGTTGCTCTAAAAAAAACTCTACAAGTGTGCTGATAAAAATTATCAGCAGAGATAATATTTCTTCAGTTTTACATTCCCTTTATTCAAGAAGGAGGCAATTTTTAATTATTCCCCTGACATATAAAGCTCCGAGAGACCAACCCCCCCTACAATCTTGAAGATCTCATAGTTCCATATTTTCCTAACAGAGCACTTCGCTCTCAGACTGCAGGTTTACTTGTGGTTCACAGTGGTTCTAAAAGTAGAATGGGAGGCAGAACCTTCAATTATCAGCCCCCTTTCTGTGGAACCAGCTCCCAGTTTGGCTTCAGGAAACTTTAAACTCTGACAAATCTTATACAGGTTGGTTAGGTCAGGATTGGTGACACATTCATCCTTTTGTTCTGCTCCTATAGGCTGAGATTTCTGGGGGGGGGGGGGGGGGGTGTCCCATGATGCACTGGGCTCTTCTGTTCTTTTAATTCTCCACGTAGAAATATCTGACAGTTTCTCTTCTTTCTCAGCAGGCATACCTGGATTACTGTTCTGCTGCTTGTTGACCCCTCTTTCCTTTACTCCATCAACTGGTCCAGACAGGTTTCTGGTTCTGGTTCTGACAAAGGTTTTCCTTCCTGGTCCTGGATCTGATGGAGGTTTTATTTTCAAGTTCTTGCAGTGATAGGATCTTTACTCCCTGGACCAGGTTCTGATTGACATTTTCCCTTCTGGTTCTGATTTGATCCAATCTATTGGTTTTCTTCGGTGAGGTAAATATTTTTAATAACTGTTATAATATACAATGGGATAAATGGGAAATATTTGGATTATAATTCACTTGACTTAGCTGCACTGAATTGTCCTGCATCTTTAAAAGAGCACAGAGATGTTTTCTGTTTGTAATTAGTTCTACATAAAGTGGCATTTTGTGTCACATATGGAAGGAAAAACTGCAACAAATTTCTAAACTCCCAGAAATTACAGAGAAAAACATATCACTGCAGATCACTAGATTATAGTAATCTGTTTTCAGCATAGATGTGTGTGTGTGTGTTTCTATATCCAGTAACTGAGAGCTATTATTAACAAGACTGTAATTGGAAGTTGAGTCCAGCCCTCCCCCGCACTGCTGAGGCTATTACTGGACTGGCATCAACTGGAATAGACACACTCTTTTATTTCACACACTACAATCATCTGCAGCCTGCCTGAGTGTGCGTCAGGCTGGCTGTCTGAAATTCTTCAGCGTGAGATGCCAGAGATGTCATTGATGGGAGGAATTCTGTTGGACAGTTTCTGAGACATCGTGTGCACACACAGATTAATTCAAAGAGCTTGATGCTGCTGGATGATGGGTTTGCAGGTGGAGGTGAGGAGAACCAGATGATGGTCTGGTCTTCTGATAGAAGGCAGGCCAGAGGAGCTGGATGCATTTCTTTTATTAGTGTGAAATAAGAACAACATCTTATTTTCTCTGGAGGAACAGCTGACAAATTGTTGAAATTCTAGAAGTGTGGCACCGAGGGAGACGTTGTTGAAATGCCCAGAGATCGCCATGAATATGTTAGGATGTTTTGTTTGTAGCCTAGCAACCACTCAGCAGATAATCTCCGTGACATCTCATAGCATGGCGAGATATTAACTCCTACATGTGTTAGAACGACAAACTCCTGTAGACTGGATGAACAAAAAGTCACAACTAATTAGGGGTGGGAAATCAAATAAAAAAAATTGAACATCGGGATTTTTGCTTCACAATTTTAAAATCTTTTTTTTTTTTTTTTTTAAATAAAAAAATATTTTTCTTTCGGATAAATAAAAATTATCCATGATAAATTTTTGTCGTTTTCATTCTTTTTGTTGATCTTTTAACATGACTTCTTGGGCATTATATCAGCAGAATGATGATCTTGCTTCTGTGTAGTTTTTTTCCTAATTGAAATAAAGAAAAGTGACTAACTTTTGTACATTATTTTTGTTTTTAGTCTTTATAAAAATCAGTAACATCAAAAAATCGTGAGAAATCCAATTTAAATTGAATCGGCACCCAAAAAAATCGGAATAGAATCGGGACAAAAGCATATTGTCACAGCCCTACGACTAATAGGTTAACATCTCAGATCCTCTGCTTCATAGCTCGTTTACATGCACACCAAAAATCCAGTCATTAATTTGATTTCTGGTGTAATCAGACTATTAATGTGGTCATGTAGACAGCATAATCTATTCATACCTCATCAGGTAATTTCATGGCTCTGGTTCACAACTATGAAATTAACCGCATACATTAACAGATTTCTCACCAATGCTCCAATGGTTTTGTACAAGTAGACGCACATTTATGTTTGGTATTTTTACACATATCCATGTACAAAAACTACATCACCTCTGTTTTTTTAACATCTTCCATGTGAGCAGAAGACAACAGAAAACCCCTGTGACATACAGCAGCAGCAAGTCAGAGTATGAATACAGTAAGACTGTGAGGTAAGTCTGTTTCGTAGCTCATTAGCTCCCACATTAGCAGCTAATGCTAACATCTATCGGCTTATACAACCACATTGTACACAAGAAATTTGAGCTGAGCTAGAAGAATACATACAGTCAAACCTATTAAGAGTTAAACACATCTTAAGTATTCTTTCTAAAGCAAAACCATCTGGAGTGGAGTAGAAAAAAATGAACTGTGAGAAAACTAGCAACCAGAAACTGAAATAATTTAGTTATCAATTATTAACCTGGATGCTCAGTCATTTCCCCCCCTAGTATAACATCTAAATGCATATTGTTTTTCTTTTTTTTTTGATGACAAGCAGCCATGTATCCAGCTATCTTTTGTGAATGGTCATTTAAATATCCATTCAGAGTGGAGAGAGCAAACAGAGAAAAACACAACATTCACTTTGATGGGCCTCTGATCCAAAGACGTTCCTGACCCTTCCATAAAAAACCTATTCATTTATCAATGAGGCTAAATTAGACATGGCCATCCCAATGAAAAGATGGCAGAGACTCCCCTTCTCCTCCCTCTCCTCTCATACTCACTCCTTCTCTGAGCTGGCTTTTTCAGAAAGAATTAAGTATCAAGAGTGCCCCCCCCCCCCCCCCCCCCTGTTTCCATTTTGTGAGTGAGTGCCCCGTTTCATGATGGACGTGGGGGGAAAATAACACAAAAAGACAAAATGAAAGCAAACAGAAAAGAAACAAAGGTCTGATCAGATACGCAGGGAGAAGTCAGACCATTGGAGGACAGTTCACATACGCTCACACATGGATATTCTCTGATAAACAGAATGAAACATAAAGAAATCCTGAGGAAAACAGAAACATCCCACTGAGCCTCACATAGGAACCCAAAACCAAGCAACACTTGGGAATTTTATGGACAGTCATCTTCGAGTCCACATGAAACGCACACGCCTGCTTCGCCTCGCTCATCACCTCCATCCAAAACCATGACCCAGCCTGAACACACCGTTATGTGTTGAGTATTACTGTGGTCACTAAAGCTGATAAAATATGATTCAGTTTCTGCAGAACAGACATTTACACACTGTTTTTGACAAATTTGTGATCTTTGAGCTTCAGACATGTGCAGTCAATGTAGTGCACTATGACACATCTTATTTAAGGTCTCTGATTGGCTCCCTGATGTTTTTGCTGCACATATTGTGATGTGAATGGCAGAAGAAGCAGCTCTGCATGAAGGTATGCATGTGTTTTTACCACCACGGTGATGATGCATGGTGCCATTAGCTCCACTCTTTTCACTCTACCATGTATGAATATGGTGATGATCTTGTTCTTCCTTTCTTTTTCCTTTTTTTTTGTACATTTTTTTTTTTTGTTTTGTTTGTTTTTTTTTTATTTTGGTTGTTATTCCATGGTCTCTTTCTTTCTTTCTTCTTCTAAATTAAATGACCAGATTTGTTATAGCTTCATTTATTTAACTTTTTCAGATACACTTCATCATTTTTAATATGGCTGCAAGTCTAAAATTTCATTTTATTTGTGCAACAGTGAAGTTGATTTGTGTTTTTCTTTTCTTTCTTTGCAGGCATCCCTGCTTTAGGTCCCATTTCTGCACAGTAATCGATACGTTTGCTTTAAACATAGTCAAAGATCGATCCCCATATAATCTCATGCATCCTTTTAGTTGGTGTGATTGTTAGGCACTACATCCACCAGAAGGCAGGGCAGAGTTCAGAGTTCGCCTCCGAGTTCTGACTTCAGTTTCTGACCACAAAGGTCATAAGAGTGGAAGAGATCCTGATAATGTTCTTTCTCAGTAAGAGACATAGCAAGAGGAGTCGCCGTAGACAGAGATGGTCTGTGCTGCCATTTAATATACTTCCACTTCTCTTTGTTCCTTTCCCTGGTGGTGTATGTGCTATACTGAACACATCACACCAGTTTTAAAATCTTTACACTGGCTTCCAGTCAGTCACAGGATAGATTTTAAAACCCTGCTGATTGTTTACAAATCCCAGAATGGTTCTGGACCAGAATGCATCTGTGATATGTATTCAGAGAATATAAACCAAGCAGAGCTCTTTGATCCAAAGACTCAGGTCAACTAGTCCAGACCAGAGTCCAGACTAAACACGGAGAGCATTTAGCTGTTATGCTGCAAGCAATAGGAACAAACTGCCATAGGAGATTAAACTTTCACTAAATATAGACACTTTTAAACCCAGGTTAAAAACATTTTTCTCATCACCTATGCATGAAATCTGCACATCAACTTTGAATTAATTCTGCTTTTATTAATTTTAATATAATTTATTATTTTATTCTGATTTTGCTATTTGTGTTGTCTTTGACGCTTTTTTTTTTACACCATCTGTAATGCTTTTAATGTTTCATATAAAGCACTTTGATATGTGTTGAAGGGTGCTATACAAATAAAATTGCCTTGCCTTGCCTTACTGGTCAACACTGCCCCCACGGGTTTTAGTGGACTGTTTGCTTTGTCTGGATATGCATCTACAATCTCTCTGAAAGTGGACCGATATTTATATATATATAAAGAACGCAGAGGACAAATAATTAGTCTCTGTCACATAAACGCACACATTTACCCTAGAGCATAAAAAGGCCTTTAGTGTTATTGTACTTATAACTTTGTTGGGAGTTGGTGTTGTATAAATAATGCTGAACTGAACAAAAATTAGACAAAGAAAATTACACAACAGATGACCCTCACGTTTCTCCACACAGTTTATATGTAATATGTCATTCTATCAAAAACATCTTAAGAAGCATATATATATATATATATATATATATATATATATATATATATATATATATATATATATATATATATATATATATATATATATATATATATATATATATATACACACACACCCTTTATTTCTTGTATATTTTAATCTACTTGGGACATAACAGAAAGAAAAAGAAGAAAAAAAACAAAAAAACCTGTTGTGAACTTGTGCTAGCTCACCACAACAGTGCAGACGACAGCCCACAACATTACCATTTTAATAAGATACATAAAGTAAGATAAAGTACAACACACATACAGATGTGGGCCAGAGGCTGTCTGAGGAACCAGGATATGCAGCTACTGTCTGGGTAGGAGGGAGGAAGGAGTGAGCAGAGCAGACGAATGGACAGGCAGTTGGCAGAATAATATGGAAACTCTGAGCAACAACAGGTGTTTCCTTTATTCCTCCAACCTGACAGCTGCATGCATGCAGGATTTATGGAAACTTGTCAAAGCAGAGTTGAAGGCACAATGGAATCTAAGCCAGGAAAAAGTCAGACTGCTGAACTGTCAGGTTGATGATATGTGCTGGAAAAACTCACTTTCAGTACTAACGTTAGCTTGTTAGAAACAGCTAGCCTCCACCAACTTGCAGTATTACAGGTCCTGTGAGGTTTCCTTTCAGGATGTTATGGCTTAGAAAAGTTTGAATGAGCTGTTGAGTCCACTCAGTGATCATTTTGACCTTTGTTTTTTTTATAAAGCCTGTCTTTTAGCAGGCAACACACTTCTGCAGCTCGAAAACATGAGAGGATTTATTACCAGAAGACAACTTGACAGAAACTGTGATGCAACAGCGACTGAAAGTCAGACAACACTGTTGGAAAGATTAGATTGAAAATAGGATTCAGTGTTAACAGATTTCATCTGAAGCCTTTCAGGATTTTCCATGTTCGTCCTGTGTGGGCTCTCTCCAGGTACTCTGACTTCCTCAATTTCTGGATCTTCCCAGCCCAAAAACATGCTCATTAGTTTAATTAGTATTTCGTAAAATTCTCCTGGCTGGGATGTTTCCTGCTTGCGAAATGGGCTTTAGGCCAGCGGTTCTTAACTTTTTGACTTGGGATCCAAACTTTTTCAAAACAAACTGTTCCAGAGGCAATTTAAATATCAACAGTGTACTGGTTTAATTACGCTCACTCTTGGTTTCATCCACTTTCAGTTTTACAGCTAAAACAAAAACAACTCATTATTAGATTTTTCTACAGCTCATAAAAACTGATGGGGAAAAATGGAAAGGTTATCAAAAAATGACACAATAATAAAAAAAGCACATTAAAAGCATGAAAATGTTCCAATTAAATCAACTCTAAATAAAAGCACCGGTATGTTTTATTTTTTTACAAATAAATGTGTAAATAATCTATATATCGCAATAAACTTCTATTCAAATTTCAGATGAGTTGCCAGTCAGTGACATGACAAGAGTTTTTCTGCATCTGTACTTTGATTAGTTTCTTTATAGGTTTTTTTTTCATCCTGAACCGTAAACAAAACTCGGTTTGTTTAGATCGGATCTGTCGGTTCTGCTCGTTCAGTCTTTTTACCTTCTGAGGGGAGAAACACAACAAGTGAGGACACTTCCCTCTGGAATAAGGAAGATAGCCTAAAGCTGGGGAAATTCCATGGGTTACAAACAAAGCGTTTACCATATGGCTGCAAAGTGTGACTGAATGCTGCTACGGATAGTCAATCTGCATAATCACAACAAAGCAGGCGTTTTATGTGCAAGAACTAACAAAAGGTCGACACATCAGTCTCAGCACTCACACACTTTCTCTTTAAGAGAAACGAGTCTGTGTGGTAACTTCAGATGGCTTTTTTACCACATGAGGAGGAGGAGGAGGAAGAGGAGGAGTCAGATTTCTTTAAAAGAGACCCTGAGCAGCAGTGAGAAGGAATGAGAGAAACAGACGCAGTTGTAGCATTCCTCCTCCATCTTTTATTATTCTCTCCTTCAGGAGAAGAAACTGTTGAATGCTGCTCAGTTGTGCAGCTGTAAATTCACATTCACATGACACAAAAGGATTGAAAGTATGGTAAAAAAAAAAAAAAAAATCCAATACTGGTTTGATCTGAAAGGATTTTATGAAGTTCTATCAGGAACAAAGAAAATGGAAGTTCTGGCAAAGTCTGGAGCTGTGATCTTTAGTTTTTGGGAACAAACTGAATGAGAAAACTGATGTAGAGCAGTTCAACATGGTGTAAAAACACCCAGATCTGTCTGAGATTTAATAACTCAGCTGCTTTCCATCTTTAATAGAGGAAATTTCAGCTCATTTCTGGACCTAAATGTCAGTGTTTCAGTTGTGTTTCCAGATTGAAGTGTAAATCTCATGATGTGTGTTCAGTTTCATGGATGTGAAAATTCACTGAACACACCCACAGAGACGGCCTTGGGTGTGATGGAAATGTCTTCACCCCCAGCAGCAGCTTCTTTTCAGCTGGATAAAAACAAGGCTAAAAACATGGGAAAAAAAGCCTTTTGAGGTGGGTCCTTTCACCCCGAGGAAGGGTGGAGGAGGGGAGAGACAGAGCAGCACCGCCTTTGAATTGGTGAGCATTCAGCCAGAAAGCTCAGGCATTCACCTTTTTGTTGCTCTCTTCTCTCTTCCCGTCTACGCTCGTGTGAAAATATGTTAACACAAGCAAACACAAACATGGAACCGAGGAAATGCAACGAAATCCAAAACGCTGGAGTGTAAAAGGAAAAAGGAAAACATTTTAAGGAGGAGAAACATGCTTAAAAAACAAACAGAGATGGAGATGCTGCAATGTCGCAAGATGGGAAGAAGTATAACTGGTGGGAGAGGAAAGGCAGCTCTGGAAAACTCAGTTTTACACACACATCTATTTATGAAAATAAATTTTATCATTGTTGTTAAAAACAAAGGTGAAGTAATACAGACACGTTATTACATGATGGAGGCATCAAATTTATAATGAGTGAATATTTAAAAAGGAAAAAAAACAGTTTATAAGTATGAACATTAAATATCTTGATGTTTAAAGATATTCATCTTCATATATATGTGGTGTAGACTGAACAAAACTATGCTTTCATGGCTCAGCACTGAATTGTGCACAGTGTTCGGCTCAGATAAGGTAGGAACAGATGGACAGATCAGTCTGCAGCAAAATGTTTTGACCCAGTCGTACGTCTCGACAGAACACCAGTGTTGTGTTCAGTTCTGTTCCTCCTCCAGTTCAGTTGAAATCTGGTCCCTCAGATATTGTGGGTGTTTCATAAACTACAGAAAGCGTAAAAGTCAAAATGCCTTTCTTTTTAAAGTGATTCTTTTTTTATTTTAAGATCATTTTTTCTGTAGTGGAATTCTTAATGAATGGTTTTCTTTATATTAAACATTTGATCTTTGTTTTAGTAAAGGAAAATAAGTATGTCAACATTAAAAAGCAAACCAGGTCTTTCACAACAAAAATATGTCTTGGTTATTTTAAAAAGACTAAAACAAAATACAAAAAATGGGTCTCTAAACTTTAGACTACGTGGAGGGTGGAAAAGAAAAGTTAAGCTTTTTAAAGAAACAAATTTTCAAAATAATCACGTGACAATTTTTATGGTCCTTTTTGCATCAATACAATGATGTGAAAAAAAAAGTTAATAAATGATTCACATGTGAATTTATGAGTAGTTGAATAACTGTAGGTAAGAAAAAGTATTTTTAGCCTGGCCTTTATTTGTTGGAAGAGAGCATCAACTACCTCACTGATGAGGACTGAAGTTACGTCAAAATCCTGTTATTTTAGGATGAAGTAGAATTCCCAACATAATGGGTATGGTTACATGATGTTATTTGATTCGGAATTACCGTATTCTCCTACAAATTTACATGAAAATAATCATTCCGAATGAAGATTACCTTGAAACACGTCCTCACTTAATTCCTCTTTAGTGGTGGGTTGGGAAGGGTTCTGATTGGACAGAGGGTGCACATGACGTATGACGTATACCAGAAATAAACAAAGTTGGCTCCCTGCTTCTCATCTTTTCAGTCTTAACTTGTAAAAACTACATCATAAGTACCAGTTTTGCCACTATTTTTATTATAAAGTTGAAGTACCAGCTCAACACGAGCATACTACTTCACTTTTTGCAGCAACTGAGAAGGAGAAGGAAGATAGAGCACCGAACACGGGAGGCAAAACAACGCGCGTCATCAAGACAGGACAAGGTAACGAGCATGTGCAGAACGACCGGAAATAACTCAAGGTTTACATGACAGAGGAAATAAATAGTTCGAAATTAAAGTACGAATAAACCAGCCACCTACATTGGAATTAAGTTAAATTCCGAAAAGAAATTTGCATTAGGAATTAAGTCTTTACATGGTTGTTTTTCATCAGCTTAAAGTGGAATTAACTTTTATTCGGAATTAAAGAGGAATAAAACTCCCATGTAAACGCATGGTATAACATCCATCCACCCCCGGGGATCTTCTCATTCAGACCACTCAGCGTTTGTCATGGTTTGCTTACAGAGAAAAAATATTAAATTAGAGACAACACTTGTTGCGTTCATGCTTTTCTCATATCAAGTCTTAAAACAACAGAACAGAAGTTGTGCTTCAGACTCATTTTAATAACACACTGATATTTCATTTCCAGATTCCCGTAGCCATCGTAGCCCTTCAAGTGACCCAAGGTTGAGTCGGTATATCTAAACTTTTTTTAAATCCCACATGGACAAAAAGCTGTCCCTTGACTGCACCATTTCACTTTATGACACCGTGTCACACACTAGCAACTGGATATCAAGGCACATTATTTTGAAAGAACCACAGTTACTATTCACTGCAGCTTCACAAGTTTTTCTTCATAGAAACCAAGATAACAACCAAAAAAACTGAATAATTATGAGTATTTCTTCAACTTTCTCTTTATTCCTCCATCTAAACAGCTACAATATCTATAATAAAACAAGGAAGCGAACATCACCATTGGCTTTATGGAACCAATAAGACCAACAAAGCACTGACAGAGCTGCTACTTGAAGCTTTCATGACCACAGCTCTCCATCAGCTGGAATCAGACACTCACCTGACTAACTATGCAGGTTTGATCACTGATTAATACAAATATAAACTTTATTCTGGTAGGATTAGTTTTAACGAGGGGACCACATGTAATTTGTAGAAATTGCTGAGATTGTCTGCGATGTTAATCCCATGTAAATTTAGTAAATTGGACATCTGTGAAGTAATAATTCACCTGCAAATCACCTATATTTTGCTTACCTCAGAGGTCCTGTAATAATACTAATCCAGTGTGAGTAGCCATTTCTGTCATTTGGTCAGAAATGGACGGGATCTTATACGTCATTTGGGAGTATTTGCTTCCTGGACATTTCAGCATAGAATGGGGCCGCTTTGGAGTGTTTTGAAACCTTTTTGGTTCCTGGACACCCTATCAGCCCATAACGTACGAAGACAAAAAGGTAAGGCTGAAAAGGAGCAACGTAGGGTACAAATAGTGGATGACGTCATGTATTGCAATGTGTGTTAAGAATATGCTAACATATTTACACGTTGATGTCATATCCTTAAGATGTCTGTAAATTTAGGTTTATTCTCAAACTTTGGCTATTTGGTGCGAATGCGCCACAGACAAAATTGATGTTGGGAGTAATTTATTTATTACATGTGGTCCCTCGGTAAAACTAATTCCATCAGAATAGGGCTTCAGTCTACAATCAGATCCCAAACTCCATGACCTCCTCAGACCGGAGTAATGAGAGATGACTTCAGACTGGTACCTGGCAGAACCCAGCTCAGTGGACCTTTAAAGCTAATTCAACAAACGAGTGCTGGTATTTGTACCTCTATCTTGTCCGTTTTAGCGTCTCCCCAGTACAGTTTTCCTGCAGCGTAGTCAATAGCGAGACCATTGGGCCAGCCGAGAGAACTGTTGAGGAGGACCGCCCGGTCTGTTCCATCCAGGTTGGCTCGCTCAATTTTTGGATTTTCACCCCAGTCGGTCCAGTACATGTACCTGCGCGAGGGAAACATGACGAGTGATGGTGGAGCATTTATCTATCATCATCATTTACTGAAACCAGTCAGGCCCAACATTGCCAGGAAAATACCCTGCAGGACTTACCCATTAACAGGATCGAGAACAATGGCGCGCGGTTCATCCAGGTTCTCCGAAATCAAAATTTTGCGAGATGTTCCGTTGAGCCTGGTGACCTGTCAAAGCACACAATATCAGCAACAGATCTCGGATCGTGTCGTTTACACTGAAATACTAAACACTGGAATTCATACCTCAATCCGATCAGTGCCTGTGTCGGTCCAGTAAAGGTTTCTGGCCACCCAATCAACAGCAATACCATCTGGGTGGTTTATCTCCGTGGTAACCAGCATCATGGCATTGCTGCCATCAATGTGGGACCGGCGGATTGCCCGAAGTTCATCGTCTGTCCAGTAGACATAGCCTTCAACCGGGTCATAGTCAATAGCAACGGCATGGCGGATGTTGTCAACCTGCAGGAGCAGAGATGCTGATTAAACCCAGCCTGACCACGACAAGACGGCGGACAGTGCACGTGTGTGTGTGTGCATGTTGACCTGCAGCACTACGTCGGTGAAGTCCGGCAGATCAAGAGAGATTCTCCTCAGGTCCGTTCGTCGGGCCAGCAACAGAACCTGCTCTGCCCCTGAACACACCACAGCACAGTTGTGTGAAGTCATGATGGTTTATCTAGGCAGTTATTACCAGTCACACACAGTTTCTATCACTTCATCTATGTTTTCATGGATGATGTGTAAAATTCTCCTGATAAAACAACCAGAAAACATGCTGTCAGCTCAAAGGTTTCTTTGTTCTCACCTCAGATCAGACAACAGACAGCTGTTTGTGGCTTCAGAGTGACAATCAGTTAAATGTGATGTGAAAAAATGATACCTCCTGGCTGTTTGATCAAAAATCAACCATCAGTATTTCAGAGATCTTCCATGATCCACCGATCAGGTTTTCAGAGGAGCCTCATAAAGAAGCTCCAGGCTGCTCTGATGACTCTGTGCTCTCATTTCTCACTCTGCAGCATGAAAACATGCTCAGTGGAACCAAATATCATCTGGAAGTAATTACTTTCTTCTGGACGTGATCAAAGTTCCAGGAAAACTCATATTCCAACCTCTGGAAGCTGAACACCTAACATCTAATTCTTAGGTGAATCAGTTCATCATTAACACAACAATGTCAACATCAAAGAGATGAGACATTTTTTATTGGGAAGCAGACAACCATTTCCACCTCTTGCAAAAATTCCAGTTGCAGTCTCTGAGGGAACCCCTCTACGATCTCAGCACAACCAGCCTCTAGGATTGCTCCTTAAAGTTGGATGGTCTCTGCTGGTGATGAGCCACCGTTTAGTCCTGCCATTGATTATCAGATGGATTGAAGTCTGGCTCTTGACACAGTCAGTCCAGCACATTTAAACAAGTCAGTGTTTCTTCATCAGGATGATGAGGGTCATTGTACTGCTGGAATGTAAACCTCCATCCCAGTCTAAAATATGTGGTTTTCATACAGAAATTACATGGATTTATCTCAATCTGCTGATGCGAACATCCCCACATCATTCTGTGGGCATGTGAGCAATGAGAGGGTTCAGGTTCGTGTTTTGATGTCAAGTAGTCCAGTTTTAGTCTCTTCTTACCAGAGGACCTTATTCCAGATGTTTGGGGACTCTCCCTCATGTCTTTTGGCGAACCTTCCTCTCAGTACTGTCTTTTTTTCTGTCCATCTTCCAACATCAGCGAATGGGCCGTTTTCGGTCCTGGCCAATCAATGAGCCGGATTTTCTACTTGTTGGACAGTGTTAAGTTTCCAGGAATATCACTGTCAGTGAACAGTTGTAACTGTGTGACATTGTCCAGGTGGTTTGGTCCACTTTAATAAAGTGCAGTGTCCAAGCACACCAAACCAAAGGACGGTCTGACACAACTGCTCAGACTCTTCCAAGATCTTAGTCCTGATTTCAGACCCATTTGTTTCTCTTTATATTCTGTTTTTATTTGGTTCTATTTGGTTTTAGATTGTTTAAAACTTTGTTCTGGTTTAGTCTCTCACGTTGTTTCTTCACCTGACTGCAGGAGGCAGACCGACTAGAGGTGGAGGCAGAGGAGGTCTCAGATGAGGCTGTGAGAATTTTTATCACTTAATGTTTTATTTGTTTTATTAACCTGCATTCAGCTAAAGGGACAGTATTCAGGGAATGATGTATTTCGGGGAATGTGGGGGCGGGGCTGTGGGGTGGGGTTGCTCTCTGCCCTTGTGTGTGTATGAGTGTGCTGAAAAAGCTTGCATCTTTATTGTTTTAAATGTCTTGTTATTTACTGTTTGTTTTAATCCTTATGACTTGATTTAATCTTGTAAAGCACTTTGTGTTGCCCGTGGCATGAAAAGTGCTCAAGAAATAAAGTTTGACTTGATTTGATGTTTTAAGGTCCATGACTGAGCTGTAGGATGACAGTGGAGGTGTGACTGAAAAGCTGTGCTCAGCCCAGCTATTTATCTGTCTCATATTATGGCTTCAATATATTTAACTTTTCCATACACACAAACACGTTGGTCTATTTAAGTTCAGGTTGTTTTTCTTTGAAACAAAATTTTAAAAAAGCAAAGAAAAAACCCCTTGTTTCATTACCATGGACCATCCTGGTGTAACTGGTTCCCCAGTTACACAAGTTCATGTTATTTGTAGATGATACAAACATGTTCTGTTCTGGGGAGGATTTTAACAAGTGAATGAAAGATATCACTAAAGAAATTAACAGATCAAATTGATGGGAGGGAAACGCATTTTCACTGATTATTTTTAAAAAATGCTGCTAATAGGAAACTGCAGTAAAAATACAACGGTACGAACACAGCTGGGGTGGAAATCTGAACTTCACCTTTCGTCTGCACATCATTCTCTTTCCTACTGGGAAAACTTTTACATTTCACAAAATTTTGTGTCTCCACAGAGAATTAAAGAATTCATCCAGCAGATCCTAGACACGGGGGGGAAAAAAATAACTGGACTGAGTCAGAACCCACAGTCCAATATCAATCTATCTATGGCGAAAAAGGATTTGAAGCTTGAGCCAAATTCTTCTGTTATCACTTTTCTCGTCTTCTCCTTATTCCAACCCGTTTGGAAACAGAGGGCTGCACTGCCCTGAGGGTCCTCAACCGGTCGATTCAAGAAGAGCCAAGCTCACCTCATGGGAGACAATTAACTGTTTTTCTTTGTCTATAACACCTCTGACTCTGACGAGCTCACATTTAAAGCAATTCAAAGTGTCTCTCTCTCTATTCCCCCAATGCTACAATCCTTCTTCTCATCTTTACTTCATGTTTCAGATAAATTCCATAAAACTTGCAGAACTGAGGCAAAACTAATCACGACATTTTGTCCAGTTTTAAAAAACATTTACATGATGTATGAAGAGAAACCGCTTATATACAAACACATCAGAGATTCAGTGTCAGTTAAAGTCTGACACCCTTCATCCTCAGTATGGATCAGATCTGACTCTGCAAGCTGCTCCATCCTTATTGAAATGAGTCCACTCTACTGCTCGCTTCACTTCATTTTTAGACATTCACACACACACACACACACGCACTGCCAGCACAATAACAAACCCTTGAATTTAACCAGCCAAGCAAAACAAATTAGAAGCACAGACACAAAGACACACACAGCCGCACAAACTGCAGCCTGACACAATAGAGCATTGTTGTTTTTATTGTTAACAGGAGCTCTGCTATTGGTTGGCATGCTTCATGCTAATTTAATATATTCACATAACACAAGCTAACAGAAACACCAATCTTAACCCAGTGTTGTGTTTCTGCAGAAGAAAGCTCTTTTGTGTGGGCATCGTGGGAATCAACATGGCGGCTGGTCAGTTAAGGTATTTTCAGCTGTGACATTCGGTGCAGCAGAAGTTGCCGTTTGTACTGTGGCAAAAAAAAGTTTTACATAGTATCCCAACTGAAAATATAAACACATACATAAATAATTTTTTAAGATAATTCTTATAGTTAGGTCTGGCCTGGTGACCCTCAGCCACCAAAGGCTGCTGGGGAACGTCCCATGATGCACTGGGCTCCTCTCTGCTCTCTTTACACTCCATGTATAAATATCTGACATTGCTTATCATTAATTTGTGTTTCTTTTCTTCTTTTTCAGCAGGTGTTCCTGGCTTAGAGTTACAGTATTTGTTGACCGCTCTTTTCTATCCACTCTCAACCAGTCCTGGCAGCTGGCCATCCTTCCTGGTCCTGATTTTGATGGGGGTTTTCCTTCCTGTTTTGAGTGAGTTTTTCCTCTCCATTGTCTCCTTGTGCAGTTCAGGATGGAGGGTTGAATAACAAAAAAGATCTGATGGTTTCCTTAGCTAGGTAATTATTTTTTATGAATTGGCTAATAAGGACATTGTTATTATAAATTGGAACAATTGGATCATACGGTGGATTTTTTATAATTGAATTACAAATGGAATATAATGAATTCAATTGAAGGTAGAAAACATAATCAAATCCATCCATTGTCATGTACTTTTAGAAGCAATGGTTTCCACCAGATTACCTGCAGTTGGTTAGTTTGGTGTAACACTGATAAAGACAGGATTCATACCTGGTTTGCATGTCTTTCCATCTGCTTCAAGCTGGACTCCTGTAGAGCAGGCGCAGCTGTAGAAAGGCTGGACTGGAGAGAGTAGGCAAAGATGACTGCAGCCTCCATTATTGTCACTGCAAGGCGTCTCGACTGCAACGACACAAATAGAAAGACCACGTGAAGAAAAATATCACACAAGGAACATATTGACAAAACAACATGATCGGCCCGACAACTAATGATCGCCCAATACATTAGCCAGCTGAGATATTGTGTCAATATTTGAGGTTTTTGCGGGTTTTTTTTTTTATATCAGCATCGGCCAATCCCCAGGTGCGCTCACTGATTTACTTTTCTGGGCATGACTTAGAGACAGGTGTCCACAGGCAGCTCTGAAAGCGGATGCTTAAAATGCTGCATCATCTGCTTCAAAGCAATGGTAAGTTTTAGACTTTCAAATTATGTTTCAGCAGTTTTTTAATTCATTTTCCGAACCGCTTAGTCTTATTATGGGTCATGGGAAGGTGGAGCCTATCCCAGCAATCATTGGGCGAGAGGCAGGCTACACCCTGGACAGGTTGCCAGTCCATCACAGGGTTTTAACTGTTTAACTTAACAGAAATATTACTATACACTTAGAAACTGGAAACATGAACTTGTATTGAAGGAAATGTTGAAGCATATGCGTCACACCCATGGGGTATATATGGGTGACACCCACACTATTCATAATGAGAAGGTCCTGAGAGGGTCCAATATCCACACTTTTTCTTCCGTGTGAGTGTGTGTGTCTTTTTTTTAAACTCAGTTTTGTGCAAACATTGCTGCTCCAGTCGTTCAGTGTCTCTGCACTGTGTGGCTATTTTCCCTCCTCCTCTCCACTCCTCTCATTCTCTCCTTCTCCTGTTGCTCCTTGAGTAATGACAGCTGTCAGTGATCAGCTGATGGGCTTTTCTGTCCCAGCACCATCTCTCTTGTTGCTTGTGTATTGTTTGGCTTGCGCTGAGGAGGAGGAGACTAACTGGATGTCGCTGCAAAACATTAGCCCGTTTTAAATAGTTAGCCTTTTCTTAGCCTTAATTTTACATTATCTTTTTTATCAGCTAAGGTTTGCTGGTTACACCACTGTAAAATCTGCTAGTCGTAATACAGCCACATGATTTAGGTTCAGATATCTAGCAACGGGAGGTCTTGTCTAAATCATTATGTGGTGCAGAGAAATTATGCACAGATTCTGAATTACAAATAAGAGCAGGACCTTTCCTTAACCATGTAGCTGACAGGTAGTAGAAGCAGGGGTGGGTTGAGGAAAGATTTGTTGAGGAGGTCAGAAAAAAGGTGGCACTTTAAAATTTTTTTTTAATTGTTTCAAAGGCCTAGATCTTGTCAATAATTAGCTGATTTAGGTGTTCATCAGATGTTAAATTTGTAAATGATAGTTTTCAGTGTTGATGTAGAGCAATTACATGGGGTAGCTGAAGTTTACCTAAGTGAATGTTAGCTAACATTAAATATTTGTTAGCAATCCATTACACTTAAGCCTGTTACATACTCCATGAGAAGCGAGAACTTTTTTCTTGTTCTCGAGGCTCCGAGAAGAAAATGACGTCATTTTGTTCTCGCGGACATGTTTGAGGACAGTTTTTGACACACCAGGCTGGCAGAACTTTTTTCTTGCGGGGCTGCGAGAAGTACCGTGTGATTGGTCGGACATGTGAGGTGGGCGTGGTTAACACGGAGAAAGCATGAAGCGGAGTTGCTGCTTCCGTGTGTTTGCTGTTGCAGGTAAAACGGATTGTTTTGATAAAACAGCTGTTCGAGGTGGTGAGAAAGTACGAACATTTTTACATGTGGCACTAAAACTCAAATATTGTGTGGCAAAAACTCTTGAAATATTTATAAAAATCCGTCTGTAACCTTTTAAGTTATCGAAAACAAAAAGACGCCAGGGAAAACAACCTCCTCAGCGGATATAACAACCGGGTTCGCACATAAAAGCAGACATCCCCCCCCCCCCCCCCCCCCCCCCCGCAGTGATCCCTCCCCGCTGCAGACGTGCTTCTCATGGAGGATGTATGGACCTGCCAAAGAAGACGTTTTTTCTTGTTCTTGCAGCCTCGAGAACAAGAACTCAGCTCTTGCGTCTCGCGGAGTATGTAACAAGCTTAAATCATGCCTTTCGGTGAAACACAGACCTCTGATGGTGTAATTGTTATTTTGGTCCAGAAAGAACATAACTTTGTGCAGCAGTGTGATCATACTAGACGTAGCTGAAAACATCTGATCACTCTGCATCACATTGTTTTAATGTATGTTTGATAACATTCAATGAAGGTTAAGCTGTTAAATGATGCGGTATGCAACATTACTAGTTCTACTTCACCTTTCTACATCTTTTCTGTTTCTCACATTTTGTTTAAAGGTCAGTGAATATTTTTTGTTTTGTTTTTTTCCAATAAAAGCAGTGGTTCATCATCATCAGGAGCAAAACCATTATTGACTCTAAATATCAGATTAAGAAATTTGACAGCCTGTATCAGTAGAAAATGTATCAAAAGAAAATTAGCCCTAAAAAGTCTGAAGCTGTATATTCATTAGAATTTTTGGGCAAAATAAAAGTGATATTTCCAAAATTTAGACAACTGCAATTGTGATTCCCAGATGTTTTCTGTGAAAAAACACTTGTGGTGCTTAGCACATAAGCCACAGTTTACGTAAAATCACGTTGCGACCAGGTAGCCAGGCAGTTGTTTCTGCATTTTGAAAGCCTTCTCCCTCATTTCCCTTTCCTATTCTTTGTAAAAATCAGCATTTTGCTGTTGTTTGCTAATAAAGACACAACTATAACCACCATCCTTTCCTCCTCTGTCCATTCATTCTGTGCAATCTTTTACCTCTTATAAACTGGTCATATGACCCCTTACATACAGTCCATGCAAAAAAAAAGGTGTTTCCTTTACACTGTTGCGATCTACTGCTATATTGACCCACCTGAAAATGCACTTCACAACAGCATAAAAAACTTTTAGCAATATGTGAGAAGTTTTTCTAAATATAGGTGTTTCCATTGCCAGTTTTTTTACTGCCATGCTTAAGTTTTCCACAATTCAGTGGGTAAAAGAAATGCAGCTTATTGATCCCTACTGAGCACATTAACATCAGCCTGACAACATAATAGTAAGTTTGATAACACAATGATCACGCTAAGAACATGAAGCATTCAAAGGTTCAGCATTCAAAGGTGACTTCTTATTTTCCCTGAACACCACCATAAACAAGCATATCTGGTCAGTGTGTGTCTGGTATCTGAAGCCACAAGTTTAAATCAGTATAGAAAACATTTCTTATCTTAGAGATGACATATTTTTAAACCAGTGATGTTGCTACATGCTCAAGGATACAGAACTACTTATGTCAATAAAGATTAAAGACAATATTAGTTTACTCTTCACTTACTGTGAGGCTGTCTATAAGGCTCCAGGACCTGGATGTCCATTGGAGAGTAGATCCCACTGAGGATCTGTCTGGTTTTATCTCCACTGTGTTTGTTGCAGGCATGGATGGAGCGGGTCTGCCAGTCGGTCCAGTACAACGTGTCCTCAGACAGCGTCAGAGCAAAGGGATGGGTAAGGGTTCCCTCCACCACCGCTTCACTGCAGGACAAAATTACAAAGAAGGAAGTCAAGAGGGGGGTTTTTAGAAAAGATGGCAGATCTCTGAGCTGTCTTTGAAAGGATGAACTCTGTCCTAGCAGTCAAAAACACAAAACATGGACAACATGGAGTGGTGTGTGAGAGCAGCCCTTTTCCATAAAGAGTCACACACACAGGATCAAAGGAGGCTTATATTTATAATATCAACACAACCGAAACTGGTTTCATCAATCATCATTCAGTGTGTATGTGTGTGTGTGTACTGTAAAAGCAGACTGTTCAGTCAGCAGAATTTAAGGTGGAAAAAGAAAGAAAACACACTGTAACCATTTCCAGATTTTAAAGTCGATTCCAGCTTTTGTGTGTCTGAGTGTGTGTGTGTGTGTATACGTGCAGATTCTGAATAATTTTGGATAAGTTTCTGAGAGTTTGACTGCTGCTATAACACAAATCTACAAAGACAGTTACATAAAGGTGCAATAATCCAAGAACTAGAACTTAATGTTCCAAACTATGACGAGCGTTCTGATCCATTTCACCTTAAAAATGGCAACATGTAGTATTGTCAAACTATTTTCTACTAATGCTCAACAGTGAAGCAATACTCTTTCAGTACAAAGTCAGATAGGATGAAAAAGTAGAAATATCCTAAGTGACAACAAAACCAAATACACGAACACTGCTTGAAATCCGTGGTTACATAACTGCTGATGCTGCTCATAAACAAACTGACAAAGTTCGGCAGAGACTTGCTGCAGAAAAAAGTGGTTGGAGAACCTGAGTTCAGTCAGCAAATTCCAACACTTTCAGAAACTTTAAATAAAATCTGGTTTGGATTTAATCAAACGCATCAGTCTCATTCCAACATCTGGAGATGTCCACTGTCGCAAACTTTATTGCCAAAGCATAACGTTAGACGCAAACACCAACTTTACAATCTAAGAGTAACTTTACCAACAAACAGTTGTTTAACTTAGCACCAATAAATGTACCTACTATAAGCAGCTATATCTATATAAGAGTAACTTCACATGCTAACAATTACTTTCGCCAGCAATGGTAACTTCATCCACTAACAGTAACTTCAAATGCTAATGACACCATTACATAGTAACAATTACTTTAGCCAGCAATGATAACTTCATCCGCTAACAGTAAATTCACATGCTAACAATAACGTTGCATTCTAACAATTACTTTAGCCAGCAATGGTAACTTCATCCACTAACAGTAACTTCACATGCTAATGGTACCATTACATGCTAACAGTAACGTTACATGCTAACAGTTACTTTAGCCAGCAATAGAAACTTCATCCACTAACAGTAACTTCATATGCTAATGGCACAATTACATGCTAACAATAATGTTACATGCTAACAGTTACTTTAGCCAGCAATGATAACTTCACATGCTAACAGCAACCTTACCCACTAATAGTAACTGTAGTCTCAAACAGTTACTTACTAACAGTATAAGCAGTTGTAGTTTCCAAGACAGCAGCTGAATTGACAGTTTACTGAACCAGATGCAAGGAAATAACATGTTGGTAAGATGTTAAATCAGAACTTTTTTATTAATATAATTTATTTATTTATTCCTGTTTTATGCCACATGCAGAACTAACAGAAACCAGAAGAAAAGTGGTAAATGATGACTCAAAACCCACTACATTTTAAAAAGAATTTGAATGTTCTTACTGAGGACACTCATAGTGCTTTGGCCAGACAGATGTCGATAATGATGTACCAAACTCAGAGAAGACAGGACCACACACTGTACAGAACTCTCAGGGTTATCTGATGATTTCTGAACTCATCATAAACTAACTGCCAACTGAGCAGTGAAGGCCTCAAGTCTTTGTAAGATATGTTCCAGTTTGGACAGTCTTGAAATCTTCAAATTCTTCACCTAAAAATAACTTCATTTTTCATCAAAACATTAGATTCAGACAATGATTCTTTTCTCTGACTGGATGAAACTGCTTCTATGTGCTGCATTGTGCTGTAACAAACACATTTACCGCAGGAAGACTGTTAGCTGGTTGTTTCTGTGTGGAATTTCCACTTCTTACTTTGTTCATGTGTAGGTTCTCTTGGGGTTCTACTGTTTGGGCTCTCTTTAGGTTCTCCATTTATGGATTCTCTCCAGCTTTCTTCGACAGTACAAAAACAAGATATTAGGTCAACTGGTGGTTCTGGCCCAAAGAGTGGGTGTGAGTGTTTAATTATCTCTGTGATGGATGTCCAGGATGTAACCCACCTCTCACCTGACTGCAGCTGAGATAGACCCAAACCCGTGAGCGCTGAAGTGGATAACGTGGGTATACAAAATGTATGGATGGATTTATAGGATGGATAAAGATGTAGGAACTGTGATGATCTGGAGGAAGGATGCTGACAGATTAAGTGAAGGCCAGAAATAAAACCTGTGTTGCGACCAGGCCTCCTTTCCAAAGCCCTGTTTGTGTTGGAATACTCTCTGTTTTTCTTTCATTCACTCTTCATTTCTCCTCTCTTCAGCTTGGAAAGAAGTTGAATTCAGAAGGATTTGCTGGTATCTGTGGTTTCAACATTGGATCCTGACATGGTTACTTCTAACCAAAATGATCATCACAACTTTGCCCATAAAGTAACTGTTACATAAAACAACTAGCAACAGTTATTTAGCTGCTAGCTGTGAAATCTTAGGTGGTGTCACAAAAAAAAAATCATCAAAGACCAAAACACTCATTTCTAATCACAGTTATGTGAGAAAAGTTTCTTTCACTTTAGTTTACTGTGGCTGATCTCATGAACTATCAGGGTCGTCAGAGTTGAAGAAGCACCTTAAACATCTCACGCCTCTGATGGACCTGCTTTCAGTGAGCTGTTACAGACTCAACATGGAGGCCTGTGACATAACAAAGTTGCTGAGGGCTGGTTTATCAAAAACTCTGGTTAAGGTCAAGATATTGTTGTTATTGCAGCAGGCTGTGTTTCCTAGTCCATTCAGCAATTTTCTGCCAGAGATTAGGCTACAAAACAAGGTCAATGCCTTCCTTTTGGTTACCATGACAACTGTATCACTGTAAACCTGTTCTGTCTCCATGTTTAAACTTTTTTATCAAGTGTAGTGATACAGAACTTCACTGCCTCAGTTCTTCTGACTGAAAAGCAAGGTTAAAACTGCTCAGCACAGAACCGGTCTAAGCCACAACCGTTGCACCAAACACAGCCTGGCAGGCAATCAGCTGTTTTCTTTGCAATAAGTATCTCACCATCACATCACACTCGTGTTAGCTTTCAGAACCGCAGTCTTACCGTGCCGATCCATCCAGGTTCGCTCTGTGAATGAAGCTAAGTTTGGCATCGGCCCAGTACAGCTTCTGTTCCACCAGATCGATGGTGAGACCGTTTGGCCAGTAAATGTCCTGATCCACAATCACCTTCCTGTTAACAGACACAAGCCAGCAGAGTAAAACACACATTTTTGTCAAACTGACTGAAAACACTTTTATTGTGGACAATTTTTTTAACCACTTCAATCTGCTTCACATTTAAACTGAATTTTCAAGGAAAAGAATTCATGTTTCATGAGAGAAGAGACTTCTGGAGCAACTTTTACTGTATTCTGGTTGTAGGAGATGAAAGAACAAAGCAAGGGACAGTTAACAGCCATCAAGCCATCATGTATGTGGCCTCAGATTCTTCATCTGCCCCATCCCCATCACCACTTGGTCTCTTTGCACCTGATTATGTTTAGCTCAAAGACTGTAACTACATGCAAACATGAGATCTGATCCATGGTTCTGTTTGGATCATTATTACTGTAAAAACTGGACTGTAAAAAGGAGTCGAAGACAGAAAGACAATGAGGAGAGTGTCAATAAAGAAGATGAAGAAGCTTAAGAAAGAGCAGAAGAGAGAGACTGAAAAGGACAAGAAAGACGAAAATGACAAAAATGGAGAAGGTAAAGAAGCTTAAGAAGAAGACAAGAAGAACAAAAGAAGAAGAGAAGAAAGATTATGAAGACAACAGTGATTAAGGAGCTTGAGAAGAGGAAGAAGAATTAGAAGCAGGAAGAAGGAGTAGAAGAAGAAGAAACCTTTATTGTTAGCACACATTCCATATACCGAAGGTAGTCCACTGCTCTTCACCCCATCACTAGCTACACTTGAAACAAGTTCAGGAACCTTTTGGGGAGGGGTGTCACCCAGGGAATTTATATGGGTCTTCAAGTCCACAGACCAGCTTTCTAACCCCTAGGCCACTACTCCCCAGTAACAGAAAAAGCAGCAAAAGATGCAGAAGTGGAAGAGGAAGATGTCATAATATTCCAGGTGTTCTGAGGATGAACCCTACAGGAGGACGACTGCGTTCTACATCTCCACACCGTCCCAATGACAAAGTAGCAAAACCTTTAACTGAATAAATGAGCATCCATAAAAAAAATGCTAGCTTAACTGCAGCACAAATAAAGACAACATGCTAGAACAGATTAGAACCCACAAATCGTTTCTGGAGGGAGACACAGTTACCATGAATTTAGTTGGTGGGTGTTGGAGGTTCTCTGAAAAAGTGGAGGCCCCCGCTCTGACAGCATTTAGTAGCCCATTCCACCATTGTGGAGTCACGAATGATAATATTTTGGATTGAGAACCAGACAAGAGGAACATGATGGTCCAGAGGGAGCAGAAGGGTCTACATGACCCAGATCTTTATGGTGACATGTGGAAAGGTTTTACATTTCTGTACCTGCTGCTGCCGTCCATGCCTGCCCGCTCTATTCTCGGCTCCTCTCCCCAGTCTGTCCAGTACATGTATCTGGAGGGACACCAGTGCAGACAGGTGAATATCACAAACTTATTAATTCATCAAGCAGACACCACATTTTGTGTCTCATGTTAGTTCCTAAACGTTTTGATTATTTGACCTGGTTTATAATTATTTTATTTCAAGGCAGATTAAATAATTAAAATGCAAATTATTGCAATTAAAACAAACTAAACATATGACTTGGGGATGGAGGTGGATTAGGTCAAATTACAATTAAAATGAAAAATATTGAAAATTAAGATAATTAACCCTAAAAGGATAAATTTATTTCGAATTACAGAAAAAAACGAGTAAATCCAGACAAAGTAAGAAAAAAAATACAAGAAACAGACAAAGATTGCCATAAAATAAACAGCAATTAAATCTGAAATTAATTCTTAACAAATATATAATCACCTATATATAATACATGCATAAATAATATTAAATGAAAAAAATAAATAAATAAACTATAAGTTATAAATAAATAAAATATAATTATTGTATGAAAAGGCCTAAAGTTGTTTGTCACAACAAAGAGTTTGAATAAAGGTAAAATGATTTAGAAAAAATCTCAATTTAAAAAAGCCATGTATTCCTTTCTCACTTAGCTGTGATGATTTCATGTATTTTTTTCAGGAATAAAATTGACACTATTAGAGATCAAATTCACAATACTCTTCCTTCTACCTATAATGTTGAGCCTGTTGTGGTCTCCGAAGCATCCTTAGAACCAGGATCTGACTTGTGTCTAAATAGTTTCTGTCCTGTCCAACCCTCTGAATTAACTAAAATAATAGCTTCATCTAAACCATCCACCTGTATCTTAGACCCTCTCCCAACGAGCCTCTTTAAGGACATTTTCCCTTTAATTAATACATCACTACTAAGTCTTATCAATATGTCTTTAGTGACAGGATATGTACCACAATCATTTAAAACTGCTGTAATCAAGCCTTTACTTAAAAAGCAATCTCTGGATCCAGAGGTGATAGCAAATTATAGACCAATATCTAACCTCCCGTTTATGTCCAAAATTCTGGAGAAAATAGTTTCCGCTCATCTACATGCCCACCTGAGCAGAAATAATTTATGCGAGGAGTTTCAGTCAGGATTTAGAGCTCATCATAGCACTGAGACAGCATTGGTGAAAGTTACTAATGACCTTCTTATGGCCTCAGACAAAGGACTTGTGTCCGTACTTATCTTGCTTGATCTTAGTGCTGCATTTGATACAGTCGATCATAACATTCTGTTACAAAGACTAGAACAGGTGATTGGAATTACAGGTACAGCGTTAAGCTGGTTTAAATCATATTTATCTGATAGACTTCAGTTCGTTCATGTAAATGACAAGTCCTCCTCCCAAACTACAGTAAGTCATGGAGTTCCTCAAGGTTCTGTACTTGGACCAATACTCTTCACGCTATATATGCTCCCTTTAGGCAAAATTATTAGACAGCATGGAATAAACTTTCATTGTTATGCAGATGATACTCAACTATACTTATCCTTTAAACCAGATTAAACAAATCAGCCCAATAGGCTACAAAATTGTCTCATAGACATAAAGACTTGGATGTCTAGAAATTTTCTCCTCTTAAACTCAGATAAGACTGAAGTAATTCTCGTTGGATCTGAAAAACTCAGAGCTAAATTTTCCGGTTTTGTAATGAACCTGGATGGCATTACTTTAGCTTCCAGTGCTACAGTGAGAAACCTTGGAGTAATATTTGACCCTGACCTGTCCTTTGGTCCACATATTAAGCAGGTTACTAAAACAGCCTTCTTTCATTTACGTAATATAGCCAAAATTA
Source organism: Telmatherina bonti (assembly GCF_933228915.1). NCBI lineage: Eukaryota > Metazoa > Chordata > Actinopteri > Atheriniformes > Telmatherinidae > Telmatherina > Telmatherina bonti. The sequence continues at coordinate 15,347,512 of NC_136620.1, read as the reverse complement.
GGGACATTCTGTCTCAGAGTGATGCAGAAAAACTGGTTCACGCTTTTGTTACTTCGAGACTAGATTACTGTAACTCTCTATTACTGGGCTGTCCTAAATATGCCCTGAAAACCCTTCAGCTGATCCAGAATTCTGCAGCCAGAGTCCTGACCAGAACCAGCAGGAGAGATCATATTTCTCCAGTTTTAGCCTCTCTTCATTGGCTGCCTGTTGAATCTAGAATAGAATTTAAAATCCTTCTCCTTACATATAAAGCCCTCCACAACCAGGCACCACTATATATCAAAGACCTCATTGTTCCTTATATACCAAGCAGAGTACTTCGTTCGCAGACTGCAGGCTTACTTGTGGTTCCTAGAGTCTCAAAGAGCCGAGCAGGAGGCAGAGCCCTTGGTTATCAGGCCCCTCTCTTATGGAATAAGCTCCCAGTTAGTGTTAGGGAAGCAGACACCCTCCCCACCTTTAAGACTAGGCTGAAGACTTATCTTTTTGATAAGTCCTATAGCTAGGGTTGGTTAGCATCCCTTAGTTATGCTGCTATAGGTTTAGACTGCTGAGGGACATTTCCTGATACACTGAGCTTCTTTCTTTTTCTCTTTATCTCTTTCTTTTACCCCCCCCCCCCCCCTCCCATAACAGTGTTGCATCATTAACATGCATGTCTCCTGTCTCAGCAGGTCTCCCTGGCCGGAAGTAGCAGTTCCTGTTGTCTGTTGTCTTTCTGTCCTCTTCCCCCCACACAGCAGAGGCAGATGGCTGCCTGTCCTGAGCCGGGTTCTGCCGGAGGTTTCCTTCCTGTTAAAAGGGAGTTTTTTCCTTCCCACTGTTGCCAGTGTGCTTGCTCAGGATGGGAGATTGAGTTGGACTCAACTCAATCTGTTGGTTTCCTTATATAGGCTGTTATGAATTGGCCTTCATTATGTTTTCCCCTCTGTCTGTAAAGCGTCTTGAGATGGCATTGCCGTGATTTGACGCTATATAAATAAAGTTGAATTGAATTGAATTGAATTGAAAAAACATCTTCATCCACAACCCACTTCCAAAAGAGTCTGAACTCTGTGGACGTATTGTTATATAAACATATTAAAACAGAATGTTGTCTAAAGTGTCATGAAAAATACGAGCTGGTCTGCAATCTTCCTTTTTAAAAGGAAGTCAAACGCATGACCGTGTTGAGGAACATGTTGCGGCTAATCAGGTTTATTATCAGCAGGTCAGGGACACGACTAAGTGCAAAAGGAGCACTTTGGAGAACAAAGACTGAGTGAGGTTCAGTTTCAGAGAAATATTTCACAACGTAAAATTTCTAACTTTAAAGTCCCCCTCATCTGTATCAGGCTGTTACCGTTGACCCGGGTTCAGGGCGATGGCTCTGGGCTGGTCCAAGTCCATCCAAAACAAAACCTTCCGAGAGGAGCCATCCAGGTTGGCTACTTCAATCCGATTGGTCTCCGAGTCTGTCCAGTACAGCTTTTTACCCAACCAGTCGCAGGCTAACCCATCGGGGCTGTCCAGCCCGGACACCACCACGGTCTGGCCTGTTCCCAGGGCCTCTTTGAGGGCTGCAAACACCAAAAATGCATCTTTAGAAACTCATCTCAGGTGGTGTCTCGGTATGACTGAAGTAAGTAAAAACAGGGAAACTATGAGCGCTCTTACAGTTGGAGGACTGGTTCCAGTGCGTCTGTTTGATTGCTTCCTCACTGACATCTGTCCAAAATATCAGACCCTCATCGTACAGGAAGTCCACAGCCGCTGCATCTTCCAGTTCACTGACCACGATGGCCGATTCACCCCGCACACCGTCTGTATCCACTAACCGCACATCCCGCCGGTTGGCAAAAAGAAGAAGGGGAGAGCCTGGAGAGAGGAAAAATAAATAAATAAATACACAGACGAAGTTTCGAAACAATAATAATCAAGTGTTTTAAAGCTGCATGTCTAAATTCTGATGAATTTCTCAGTTACACACTGACTGTTTGCAAAGTACTGAACACACAACTGCAGCCTGCCGGGCTGAATAAGGAAAAAAGACTCAGGATTTTTTTTTTCAGGGTTGGATAACTCTGGACTACAAGTAATTTTGTGTTTTAGGTGCAGAGCACTGTTTGGTTCCCTGTGCTGACGCTTTTGCTAAACTTATGTCTTCATTTCAGCCCCTTAACACCTGACTGAAAAAGTAATCAGCAGAAAATTCTCATTGCCCTTTCACAAAATATAGGACAAATAAATAAATACAAAATGAACATATGTGTATCATTATTACCATGCAATATATCAGGATTATTAAAATGCCAAAGGTGCCGAACAGGAGCAGATGGCATGCATCCCATTGTGCACAGCTAATTGTGGTACTGAACATTACTTGAGCAAAATAGATGAGCAAGAAGTTACTGTGGAGGACGGCTCACCGGCCTGTTAAGCATTACATTTAAAAAAGAAAAAAGATATACATCCATTATGTTTCACCTCCTGCTAGATGACCAGCAGATTTGAACAACAAAGTAAAAGGTAAATGTTCATTAACCCAGTTAAATAACCGTGTTTATCCGTCATAACACTAATATTAATGCTATGTTGTCATTTGCAGTTTTGTAGTTATGTATGATTGATTGGGTTTACAGAAAAGCAACCAGTTCAGCTTAATGTTTAATGGTTTGTAGAAGAAAGCGCAATAAATTCCACATATTATTTGCTCTTTTCCAGAATTATTTACATGTCAAATAGCAGCTATCATTCTTCTGGACAAAGTCTGCGTTGAAGCTGCACAGAGTGCAACCTCTGAAAAGAATTATACCAATAATCAGGAAATCTCTAGTTTATAACAAGGTTTTGGGGGGAAAAAAGCTCAAACTATGGTGTTGCAATAGGTCTCAGAAACTGTATGTAACAACATTGGACATATAACTCAATTATCACTCTTAACAGAACCAACTTCCAGCTGACTTCAGAAGAAAAAGGAAGCATTGTGGCTTGTTTTGGTAAAACATTCAGTATTCATGTTTCCTGCTGAGCCAATGCTCTTCCTTGAATCCATGTTTCCAAGGGTTAATTTAGGATTAAATGTAGGTTTTGGGTCGATGTTCAGTTGTAATGGATTGGGACCTGAATCTTGAGCCAAAGGTTGATTTGAATAAGCTAAAGGCAAGAAAATACTGTTTAAAAAGCCATAAAAACCAAGCTGGACCTTTGAACACTGATAAGAATCAGTGTTGTGACAGGTAAACAGTGGTGTTGTTCGATGACTAGCGAGTGCTTAAAACTAAACAGAAGTCCAACAGCGGCAAAAGATAATAACAAAAAAACATGTAAAGATTTAAGGTCTCTGGAACACAGATTTAGTCCCATCCCAGCTGGTTTCACCCTCAAACTTCTCAGCAGATAAACGTGATAATTGTATTCAATCGTTTGTTGACATGTTTTACAGTTCCGATATTTTTCATACTCTTCCCTGCCTTTTCCCTCCTTCCTTCCACCAGGTTCCCCCTCTCTCCTTTTGTTTTGCTCTATGTTTTCATTTAAACACCTTCATCTAGGGCTGGGTTGATACGCTTTTCTCTCAATTAGACTTGGGTGCCGATTTGATTTAAATTGCAATTACTAAGTTCTGTTGATTTTTACTTTGCTTTGTAAACAGCAGACCATTTGAACGAGTTCCATGATGTCCAAGTTTACAGACTATATCATGAGCCAGATTTCCAAATTAAGTTGATTCAAAATCAACTGTGCGTCAGTATTTAAAATTTATTCAGCAGCAAATATATGTAAACCAGCTGTTTGAATTTATACTCTTGTTTCAAAAGCTTAAACTGCATATAAAAGTGCTGGTTTGAGTGTCTGTTGGCTTGCTGCTGCCGTACGTTTGATTATTAGCTCTGTTTTTACCTCAGGATGGCGTCTTGCTACGTCTGCAATAACGTTAGTCGTGTGACCGCAGTACGCAGTAGTGCATTACAGAGTTTACAAACAGCTTTCGACATGTCCAACTCTGCTTTTCCCTTCATAGCAAAAGATCCAAAATGTGTTCACACTTTTGACTTAAAATGTGATGGTGGAGATTTATCTCTGCACGTTTTCGCAGGTTGTCCATCATTCTCCCTCTTCTGTTTAAGAAGGATATAACATAGACAGCCGAAGAGAAACATTTCGCTCTCTGCTGGAAAAAAGTGGTAACTTTTCCTCCATCTGGCATCTAAACATTTAAATTAAAAAAATTTAAAAAATTAAAAAAAAAAAAAAAAAAAAAGATTTTCCACTAAAAAATTTATTTAAAAATTCTAAAACAAAAAAAATTGTAATTTTTCATGTAAATCGATTTTTTTCTCGCACCCCTACCTTCAACCCTCTTCAATATTCAGTTTTCATGAATCAATGTTTCCAAGGATTCAGCGTTACGATTAAACTTCAGTTTGGGTTTTATAGTCAGTTGTAATTAACTGAGACCAGAATTTGAGCTAAAGGTTGATTTAAACAAGGTCTCTGCAACAAAAAGCCATAAAAACCAAACTGGACCTTTGAACACTGATAAGAATGTGGTTTTGTGACAGATAAACAGTGGTGTTGTTTACTGACTACTGAGGGCGCTGAGAGCTAAACAGAAGTCCAACAGCAGCAACAGAAATATAAAAAACAAGATTTAAGATCTCTGGGTTGACTTCCGGGTCATCGGGGAATGGCGGCTTAGAGCGCTTGTCTCCTGACCAAAAGTGAGAAATTGCCCTCTAAAGTCAAGCAAAACCGACGAAAATAAGTCTTCAAGACTTACAAGAGAGGGGAAAATGCCTCCGAAATTGAAAAATAAACCGGCGGGCTCGGTAACACCAAAAGTTGCCGATGTACTGCATGAGGAGGAAGCTAATGCTAACACGGCCGCAGCTAATGATAACACCGCCGCGGCTAACCATGGAGAAGTCGAGGTGAACGAGGAAGAAGTGTCGAATAGCATGATACTCAGAGAACTGCGTGAATACAGACAAGAGATTAAACAGGAATTTGCAAAGACAAACTCCAGACTGGACGAAGCGGAAAAAAGAATTGTGGGAAACGAGGAAAAGCTGCAAGACATGGAAACAGTTGTGGAGGAAATGCTACAGCTACAAGAACAACTACAGGAGAAACTAACGGATCAAGAATGCAGGTCGAGAAGGGAAAACATCCGGATATATGGAATTCCTGAGCAAAAAGAAACAAGTCCAAGAGTAATGATTGCATTCGTGGAGAAAGTGCTTAGGGAAAACCTTGACATCCCTGCTACGGCAGACCTGCAGATAGAGAGAGCTCACCAGGCGCTTGCCCCCCCACCCCCTCCCGGAGCCCGTCCTCGGTCTATCGTAGCTAAATTTCAGAGCTTTAGAACCAAAGAAGAAGTGATCCGTTTGGCTTGGCAGAAGAAAGGCTTTGAGTTAGATGGCCATAAAATAAGCATCGATCATGACTATGCTCCTGAAATTTTGCTTAAACGGAAAGCCTACGCCGAGGCACGACGAGTGCTGAAAGAAAACCAGATACGATTCCAGACCCTCTACCCGGCCCGGCTGAGAGTCCACTACGCAGAAGGGCAGAAGATGTACAACACAGCGGAAGAGGCGACAGCTGACATGGCGAGCCGAGGACTGTCAGTAAAAGTGATTGAACAACCAACAACATTGCGGGAGAGGATTCAGCGTGGAGCATGGCAGCTGGTGCGGAACAAGCGCTCCACGACAGCCCCGAAGACACAGAGCTTCAAGCAAAAACTGCAGGCTTTTAGACGCGCGACAACGGAGGATACAGGTTGACTATTTTTCTCTTTTATGCATATGCTTATAATCAGAATAAGAAATGAGTGAGGCTGGTATGATAAATGATTACTTAATAATTTGGTCGGAGGAAGAGACAACTAACTGTATTGACTAAATGACTGACGTCATACTGGAGGGCCCTCAAGCACACTGGAGGTGCAGAGGCTATCCCTCTAACCAGCATCGGGTCAGTAAATGGACCTTAGGGTTGGAAGAAAATGTTCGAATCTGTTCAGTGTTCAATGTTTATAGTGTTTACAAAAGTTGTTTTGTGTTCTTGTTTTATTTAGGGAGTGCTTACAGAAAATTGAGATTCAATGATCTAGAGGGTGTAAATGCATGGAGAACCAGTTGAAATTGTTTCTTTCAATGTAAATGGAGTTTCAAATCCTATTAAGAGGAGTAAGATCCTGTCTAAATTGAAACGAGAAAAAGCACATATAGCCTATCTTCAAGAAACCCATTTGAGTCAATCTGAGCATGAAAAACTAAAGAGGCAGGGCTTTAAATACGTGTTCTCCTCCTCCTATAAAGCAGGACGCCGGAGAGGGGTTGCTATTCTAATTGCTAATTCCCTGAATTACGAGCATATATCAGAAGTTCAAGATGAAGAAGGGAGATTTATTAAAATTACTGGAAAAATAGAGGGACTTGACGTCACTCTTATAAATGTATATATACCACCTGGAAGTGATTGGGCTTTCTACAGGGATATATTTGATCTTATGGTGAATTCTCAGGGAGTGGTAATCTGTGGAGGAGATTTTAATATCAGGTTAAAGCCTAAATTGGATGCTTCGAGTTCATTTAACCATGAAAATGCATTATTGAAAAAAGTAAATTCATTGATTAAAGAATTGGGAATTTCCGATGTTTGGAGAGAATTGCACCCAAAAAGTAGAGACTATACACATTATTCTTGCCCACATAATGTTTATTCAAGAATAGATTATTTTTTTATGTTTGGTAGTGATTCCTTTAGAGTAAGAGAATGCAGTATTAAGACTATTGACCTTTCTGACCACAGCCCCATCTCACTGTCTGTTCTTTTAGAAAAAAAGGTTAGAAAAGGGTTGTGGAAATTCAACTCAAATATACTAAATGACCCTAAAATAAAACAAAAATTAAAGGAGGAAATTAAGACGTATCTGAAATTGAATGACACAGGTGATGTATCCCAAATAATACTGTGGGATGCTTTGAAAGCTGTGTTAAGAGGAAGGATTATTTCAATGACTTCCTACTTAAACAAACAAAAGAAGCAAAAACTGACTGATCTCCAAAGTGAGTTGAAACAGCTGCAAAGAAAAGACAGTTCTAAAAGTCATTCCACAGTAAAAGAAAAAATTAAAAAGATTAAGGGAGAAATAGACAATATTTATACACTGGAAACGCAAAAGAAAATTATCTTTCTGAAACAGAAATACTATGAGATTGGGAGCAATTCGACTAAACTGTTAGCATACAAATTACGCAAACAGAGAGCGGAAAACACGATTAATAAAATCAAACATCCTATTTCCAAGACAGTTGTAAACAAAATTGAAGAGATCCAGGAAGCTTTTGAAATTTTTTATAAGGATTTGTACTCCCAACCTCAAATGTCTAATGAAACACAAATGGAGGAATTTCTAAACATGTTAAATCTACCATCGTTAACAATTCCACAAAATGAAAAGTTAGTGCAACCAATAACAACCGCTGAATTGAACTTAGCTATTTCCAAGTTAAAGATGGGGAAATCTCCAGGTGTAGATGGTTACACCACAGAATGGTATAAAACATTTAAAGAAGAATTGTCTCCTATTATTTTAAAAACCTTTAACTCAATCATACAACATGGTGAAATTCCTCCATCCTGGAAAGATGCTGTTATTTCTGTCATACCAAAGGAGGGTAAAGATAAGCAAAATTGTGGTAGCTATCGTCCCATCAGTGTTCTAAACTTAGACTATAAATTGTTTACTGCAATTATGGCTCGAAGACTTGAAAAATTCCTTCCAGATTTAATACAGCTGGACCAGTGTGGATTTATCCAACAACGACAGACCCTGGATAACATAAGACGGTCATTGCATGTGATAGAACAAATAAATAAGGAAAATATCAAGGCTGTACTCGTTGGATTAGATGCCGAGAAAGCCTTCGACTCGGTCAGGTGGTTATTCCTCTATAAAGTATTAACAAAATTTGGATTTAAGGACAACTTTATCTCAATAATAAAATCCCTATACGATAGGCCAAGGGCCTATGTAAAAATCAATGGAAGTCTCTCTGGCTCCTTCCTCCTTGAGCGTGGAACGAGACAGGGATGTCCGATTTCACCCCTTCTCTTTGCTCTTTACATCGAGCCCCTTGGCCAACTGATCAGACAGACTAAAGAAATTAAGGGAATTAAAGTTGCCGGAATGGAGGAAAAAGTCTCAATGTTTGCGGATGATGTCCTTGTCTTTTTGGAGGGGCCTGAGGAATCATTTGAGGAGTTAATGTCATTATTGACTCAATTTGGTAGGCTTTCTGGTTACAAACTAAATATATCCAAAACTCAGGTGATGATTTTGAATTATAATGTCTCAACAACACTTAAAGAAAAATATAATCTAGACTGGGAAGCGACTTCTTTAAAATACTTGGGAATAGTTCTGACAAAAGACACTTCCACTTTGCTACGGGCAAACTATGATCCATTATCACTAGCAATTAAATCAGATTTACATAGATGGAATCTTGTCCCTTTTCCAAATTTAAATTCAAGAATTATTGCAGTGAAAATGAATATAGTTCCTAGACTATTATATTTGTTCAGAACTTTACCTATTGAATTGAGCGACAGCCAATTTAAGGAATGGGACAAATGGATTTCCCGTTTTATATGGCAGGGAAAGAAACCAAGAATTCGCTTTACAGTCCTACAATTACAAAAAGAGAAAGGAGGTGCAGTGCTGCCTTGTCTGCAGTATTATTACTATGCTGCTCAGATTATTCCGATGTTGTACTGGTGTAATCCAGCCATCCAAGCCAAATGGAAGACAATAGAATTCAACATATGCTCCAAGTTTCCTTTACAAGCTGCGATTGCAAATAAAAAAAAAGGGCAGATCAATTGCAGGGTGTCAATATGTGGATTGATCATACTTTAAAGATATGGCACAGGGTCATAAAAATCTGCGGACTAGCAGATATAGTGAAACATTTCAGATGGTGTGCATATGATACAGATTTCCACCCAAACAAGACTGATAAAAGATTCCAAATGTGGACCAAAAAAGGTTTGACGACATATCATTCCTTTACTCATAAGGGAACATTACAGGATTTCCAATCCTTGCAAACTAAGTTTGGCTTGGAGCGGGCAGACTTCTTCAGGTTCCTCCAAATGCGTGATTATTTCAACAAGCATTGTAAATGTTCAAATTTATCATCAATTGAATCAGATTTTTTTAACATTTTGAAATCAGCTCAGGTTACTGTGATTAAAAAAGCAATTTCCAAATTGTATAATGGGATGCTGAATGCAAGGCAAGATAACACTCTTCACATTAAATATAAATGGGAGCATGAAGCTGAAAGTGTTATCACAGTTGAAGACTGGGAAAAAGTCTGTATTTTCCAGTGGACTTCTACTAGCTCTTTGGACTGGAGAGAACACTGCTGGAAAAACATTATACGTTTTTTTCGGACCCCCCTCCAGGGCAAATTTAGAAATGCTAATGCTGAATGTTGGAGAAAATGTGGTTCTATGGAGGCAAATCATTGTCATATATTCTGGGATTGTCCAAAGTTGCACCAATATTGGTCAGGTATCTATAAAGTTTTGACAGATGTATTTAAAATTCAAATTGACAATGATTTTACTAGTCTGTATATGGGTCTTATTCCAGCTGTAGAAAGGAGAGGGGATATAAAATTGTTGCAAGTGCTCCTAGCAGCAAGCAAGAAATCAATTACAAGAAAATGGCTAAATTCAGCATCACCCACACTTAATGATTGGTTTGAAATAATATTGGAAATATTTAAAATGGAAAAATTAACATATTCTTTAAGGACTCAGTTAGATAAATTCTACTTCATTTGGAATAAATGGATCAATTTTATATCTCCAATCAGGAATGACTTTAGATAACTCCAGGTTAATTCAACTGTTAAATATTCTTTTTATGTGTGTGTTGTGTGTGCATGGGGGTGGGCGATATGGCAAAAATTAATATCACGATTTCAGCTGTGAAGATCGTGAGACGGTCTAATATCGCCGTGTCGCCCGGCCCTATGTATACGTTATACACTTATATGCATAAGAATGTGATCCATTGTGCATTGTATTGCATGACTGTAAGCCTCCTGTCTTTAATGTTGCTTTTTTTTTTTTTTTTTTCGTGCTTTGCCGTTTTGTTGTTTCCTTTATACAAAATTGAAGAGAAGGACTGTTATAGAAATTAAGGTATTGTATATCTGAAATGTCACTTCTCCTAATAAAAATGTTAATTACAAAAAAAAAAGATTTAAGATCTCTGCAGCGCAGCCTTTTTGCAGATGGAAATAATCAGAGTTCAGCAGATCAGATTCAGTCCCAACCCAGCTGATTTCAGCCCTCCAACTTCCCAGTAGATAAAACGTGATAATTGTATTCAGACAATTGTCTGCTGATGTGTTGTACAGGCGGACTGAAGCAGTTAAAGCCTGCAGATATTTTTTCCCAACTCTTCCCCATCTTTTTCCTCCATCCCTCCACCAGGTTTACCCCTCTCTCTTTTCGTCTTGCTCTCCTTGCCTTCATCCAAACAGCTCCAACCCTCCTCCAGCCTCACACCAGAGCAACACAAACAGGAAAAGATATCAATCTCTGCTTTACATTCCTCCTCAGCTTGCTCTCCAAATCCCTTCCAAGGTCTTCAGCTCCTTTTCTTTTCTCCTTCATATTTAAAGGCACTCCTTCCCCGAGTGTTTGACTCGGTCTCAGATGATCACATATTTCAGCTTCAGTCTCAAATATTTCATCTAACTTTTCAATGTTTAACGCAGATACTGCTCTGTGGTTGATAGAAATCTTCTTTCTGCAGTCTACTCATTTATCACTTTGGATTCATTTTTGTTTTGAAGAATGAACCGAAATACCAGAAGTGTTTTCTTTTAAGTTGAACTGTCTGCAAAATAAGCAGCAGTTTAAGAATTGATGGCTTTTAGGAAAAGTCTGACATCTTCTCTGCATCCTGTTGGTGCCGGGTGATGGAAGAGCCCAGATTTTCTTTCTTCCAGCTCTGGTTCAGAACTACAACTAAATCAAAACCAGTTCTTTCTGTTAGATCCCAACAAGTCTGGTGGCATAAACCGCAACTATTGGTCTTTTCTGGTCCAGAGTAAAGCGCAACTAGCTGAAGTGAAACATTTTTAACAATCCAGAACCAGTGCATTTTAGTCTGCAACATCTAGGAGAGATCAGTAAGAAACTGAGCTTCAACCTGGATGAAAGGTCCAAGCTGCAGCTGACGAACATGAATATCAGACTGTGGTTCAGCATTTCCATGTAGGAGCTATTCAACCTCTAACCTCATCATCTGGGTGTGTTGGTCTGGTCTGGAGTCTGCTGAGCTTTGGTTTCATGTGTTTTCAGCTTGACTAAGATATTCTCATGTATTTTAACCATTTATTTTTTTCTTATTGCTTCATGTTCAACGTGCTTTTTGTTTTCTTATAAACATGTCTGCCCACTGCAGAGCAGCTTTCACAGTGCAAGATTTTATTTTGTTTCTTAACCACATATACAAACAGTCAGCTGATCTGGCCGGCTGTTGTTTCTCTGTCCTCCCACAGTCGGTGTGGATGAGACCCATTTACAGCACCAGTCAGTGTTTAGAAACCAGTCAGAAACTTAGAAACAATCCCAGCAGTGACAATAACAAGACAGACAAAAGTTAGTGTTTGTTGTGCCCGGACATTCACCAGCTGATGATCGGATACTTTCACAAGGTCTGAACATTTTTTTTCAGAGTGTGTTTAGAAAAACTCAAGAAAATACATAAGAAAACACAATCAGAGCCATAGTTTTCCAACTGTGGTATTGTGGTACTCTCTCTGGTGGTACACCGAACAACTTTCCATTATCCAAGTTACAGATTAAGTTCCAAGTAATCTTTTATTTACAGGTCATAGTATTATCAATTTCCAACCATCATATCTGCTTTTCATTATAAGTCAACATTAAAATACAATACAAAAATATGTATTCCAGTGTAAAACTGGGATGCAATGTAAGCATTCCATTTAAAAAAATGTATTTGTCAATTAACTAAACAAAAAAAATGAATTATGCTTGATCAATTTGTTGTCATAAAAAGTACTTTTTTTCCAATTTGGATTAGAGTATTTCTGGACCTAATATGTGAATAAAACAGGTAAAGTAAAACAATAATCAGATAATATACCCGAGGTTGTGCTGAGGGGAAAAAGATAACATGGCTGTGATAAAAGTTTTCTTTTGTTATCTGGGAATCAAAGGCAAAGTCAAAAGCATTCAAAGAGCCATAAAGTCTCGGGCCCCTCAGGGTTATCAGGACTTTGCTGAAGGCTTTTCCTTGAGTTGTAAGACAAAGTTTACATGTTATTTTTGGTATTAATCACTTTTACCATGACAGATGCTGGCACTCAACCGTAAATAACATTTTCATGCCAAATGAACCATCTGAAATCTGATGCATAAGTTTAGGTCTCTTCTGCTTCATTTTAATGTCCGTCATAAAGCTGGTACTTGGACACTCTGATATTTTCTCAGAGGATGTTAAAAAAAAAAAAGGGAACTAGAGAATTTTCTGAACTGAGGCCTGATTCATTGAAGCAACATCTTCTTTTTTTACTTTCAACTTGTTTCTGTTCAGCTCTAAAACAGCAGAATTATGATCTGGCTGTGATGTTGCACCAAACTGATTTGCTTTGCCAAGGATAGCTTATTGATATTCATGTAAGGACTGCTCTTTATTTTGTGTGACTGTATCAAACAAAAGTAAACAAAAAAAGAAAAAAACAAGACAAAGATACAACAGGCAAAAAGCAACATCAACATCTACTATGGCTGTGACAATATGCTTTTGTCCTGATTCGATTCGATTACGATTTTTTGGGTGCCAGTTTGATTTAAATTGCAATTCTCTTTGATTCTTCGATACTGCTGATTTTTGTAGAATAAAAACAAAACAAAAATGTACAAAACTTTTTTGCAAGACATTTATCTTAATTTCATTTAGGAAAAAACAACACAGTAGCCATACCATCATTCTGCAGCTATAATGCCCAAGAAGACAAGTAAAAAGATCAATAAAAACAATAAAAATTACACATATTTTAATATGGGGGTTTTTTTCATTCATTTTTTTGTTAAAAACTGATTTTTTAACAAAAAAAATCAATTTCAATTTAGTTCTTTGAGAACTGTGCCATTGTGTTGCATTTTCCATGTGCATTATAAATATTTAAGAGCTCAGTGGAGAAGATTTATTTCATCTGCTGAGTTTTTTTTGTTTGGTAAATAAAAACTAAAACAGATCAGGACAGCCACCCAGACAGGACAATGTGATCTGAGGAAAACTATGAAAAAATGAGAGTTCAACTGCAGGTCTACTTGGTTTAAGCTGATTTCCTGTAAATTCTTCATGTTTTCAGTTCAAAACACTTCATTTTTGTCTGTTTTTGGTGTTTTTGAGGTGTGAGGAGAAACACTATTGTTACAGGCTAACCTCAAACTGACCACATCATCAAAACAACTTTTTATTAAATTAGTTCAATGTGAATTAAAACTGAAATCATTCTTTTCAGACTGAGCCAGCTTGTGTTTGAACAGTTTGAACAGTACACACATTTACCTGATCAAAGACATACATCTGCTGTTGGCTTTTTACTGAGTTAAACAATTAATTAATTACTGATAAAGTACGGGAATATTTAAATGTTGTCCCAGAGGGAAGGGGTCTGTGTTGATCTTAAAACTTCAAGTCATCAACTCAACAGATTAGAGGCACTTAAAGCTGACAACTTCAGTCACAAAGTAGTTAATAGAGCAGGGGAGAAACTGTTTAACAATAATCAATAAACACAAAGGTCAGAAAAGAATATACATGATCGACATCCTGAACATACTTGTTCAGAAACCACTTCATTGTTTTGTTTTGTTTAAAATGGTTTGAAATGACAGTTTATTGTTAGGCTAAATTATTTTAAAGGGCAAAGATTGTAAAAGACAACAACAACGTCCAAAATCAGCTGGACAGGCTGAAGGGAACTTTGTTGTTTGGACTTTCAACAAGAAATCATTCTAAGTTATAACCAGACGTGTGAAGAACCAAGTATTTTCTGGGTCTGGGCAACAAGTAGCAAACAACAGAGGCACTGAAGGCTCATTTATGCTCCCTTATGTACGTACATGGGGACACCCATTTTCATACATCATGGAACTCATACCTCCATGCGTCTTTTACATTGCCAGTGTTCATTCACCAAAAGGCAGTACTGAGTTCAGAGGTCAGCTCATTGTTTTGCCGTCGGTTTGTAGCGGTGATTTACAGATATTGTCATCTACAACCATCCAAAAACACCAGAAGTAGAACGATAATATTTTTGTCGTTCTCAGCTTACTTTGTCCCTTTTTATGGCACTTTTAATTTGGTGATTTCTGACATCATTTTCCTGTTTCTCTTCTTCTTCCCTGGTTTGTTCATTTTGCTGGTTGTGTGGGCTATACAACTCAACACTGCCCCCACAATTTCCAGTGGTACTGCTCAGTCTGCAAAGATCTGCAAGGACCCTAAAAACGCACCAAATTGGAACAATATACAGTATGATTATCAAGCCCTTATAAGATAGCAGCAGCTAGCCTTACAGCCACTGTTAGAGAGAGTGAGATTTACTTATCAGGTTTAAATGTGGTGTTTGGAAACATTTTGGTTTTTAAGGGCAGGAGAACAGACAAGGCCTGGAAAGGACTTACTCCATGTGCAAGGCATTTAGGGCACATTCACATCAGACTTTTTGATGCAAATCTTAATCTGTTTGCTCGGAAAGTCCACTTCGTTTGGGGAAATTTGAATGGGCCAAACCAATTCTTATTTGGATCAAAGAATTGGACCCGATTCGCCTACAAACACAGGTCTTGGTCCATATCAACCAGACCAAATACAGGAAGCAGACTACAAAAAAACTTCACTTCCCGCTTTTGGCATAGCATTGCATTGTGGGTAAATACAAATTGATCACGTTAACAGTCCCCTGCCTTGTGTGTTGTTCATACTGCACCCATTGCAGCAGTGTATTTCTGCAGTTTATGTACATTAAACAAAATAAAAACCCTAAAACAGCAATATTTTAGTGCCCCATGTTTAGCTCACAAGAGGAAGAAATGGATTTTTCTGTTTCACATGGGTGTTATCCTCTCTTTTGCTAAATACTAGTGCAGCGCCACCTTTGGTGAGAATAGGGATAGATTATTCTAATGGTTTGGCTCATCTGACCAAAGTGCAGCATGAACACAATCTCGGTTCGCATGGATATAACCCCCTACAACTGAGCCAAGTCCCCAATCAGAGCGAGTCTAGCAGAATATCCTGATGTGAATGCACTCTTAAAGCAAATATAATATATAAAATTATTTAATATAATAATGAAATAAAATATAACAGTGTATTACCAACATGTAAAAGGACATCTGTTTCAAGTCCGGGTTAGAGGAGGAGATAAAACAGCTAGTTATTGTTTCAAACTATTGCCAACACATATTTCTTATTGATTCTTTGGAAAAAATAAAAGACAATATGAAAAATATATTTGCTATTAATTGGATATATGAATGGCTCCATATACATAAAAGATAGTTGAGATAAATGTGTTTGGTTACTTGAATTATTGGATACATATTAAGTATAAAGTAGTATGAAGGTAGCCACAGAGTGAGGAAAAAAAAACCTTACGTTGGGTAAAAAGATGCATTAAAAATCCAGATCAATGTTTTATAACCAAATCGTAGCACTGAATCGTAACTGAATTGAATCATGTACCTAGGATGGTACACACCTAATGTGTAATAATGGTTAATTACCGTTTTTACAAATCTGTTAATGATCTTTTTTTACTTTGAGGTTTCGTTAAGTTGATTAATGTAAGTAGTTGATTACTTGTGTAATTAAAGTACATCTCTGATGTGGATGGCACCGCAAGGCAAGCTGCTTTCTTGACTGGACAATACTGTATTCACACAAATACACTGTTATATGATAATACAATATATATATATATATATATATATATATATATATTCAACAAACCATTGTCTTTCAGGAATCTTTTTTTTTTTTTTTTACATTTTCGTGTCCCTACCAATGTCGGAATCAAACCTGCACACTTGCGCCTGTCAGACACACCGAGCTCTAAGCACAAAGAAAACATCTCCCAAGGGAACCGGATCTGTCTCAGATTCCCAAAATCAAATGCTCAAAGAATTTCAAAATATAAATTATTGAAATTAACAGATTGTGGATAGAAATAAAGACAAACAGCCTTTAACTGTTTATTGTCCACGTGTAAACGACAACAGATTGGGAGATTCATTCACAACCTCAGCCAACATCAGTGTTAAACTCAGTCCTGATAACCAGTTCACTGACCAGTTTAACAAACTGGATCTGAGGTTCAGGTCTGTATCTGGACCCCTGACTGACATTTAACCCTACAGCCGCCTCACACAGGGGGTCCTACAACAATAAAGACGTGTGTTTAGTTTTCAGTGCAGACAGATGAGATGAGATCAGGAACACCTGATAAAATGTCCATCTGAAGAAAGACGAAGCTCCGCCTCCTCCAGGCGGCTGGAGACGATTAAACAGTAAAATCAGACAATAAAGGCAGAAAAACTCTCCGATCGCGGAGGAAAAACTCTGTCTGGATGCAACTTCGTTTTTTCTCCACCAAATCTAACCCTCTTCTTTTCATCCTTCCAGCAGAAAGCCTGTCTTGACACCCGACACCAAGCTGGAATGGCTGAAGCTGCAGAGGCCCGACAGAAAAACAGCCAGGCGGCTTCAAACTTCACCTCTCCCCCCGAAACAAGTCGGCACCAGCGGACTGAGCCTCCGCCGAGGCGCCAACACCGGGGAAAGTTCCGACACTGTCTGAGAAACTACTGAGACTCAACTCTTGATGAAAGAAAAGTCAACTTTCAAACAACACGTCGCCGTTCACGTTAAATAAACAGTTTCACCATGAAACTGTGACTGATGGAGGAAAAGTCCAAGCGGGCAAAGTCCCGCTGCTCCGGGGAGTTCAACCTTCCCGTCGGTTTCCGTCCTGATCCACAACCCCGATTCCCCCCAAGGATCTATGTTGGGAACAAAAAGTCTACGTACCCTGAACCGCAGACAGCAGAAAACTCCACAGCAGCAGCAGCCCCGCGAGCACACCTCCCATTTCCAATCCCGTGCGCCTCAAATCCACAACTCCTAGTCCATGTTCCTCCTCCGGCCAGACTCAGGTCCGCTTCTCCCCGGGTTCATCTACACGAACGGCCCGGATCCAGATGTTCCACCGATCAAAACACGCTGTCTGGTTCCGCTCCTGATCTGCTCCTCTGTCCAGATACTTTTTTTCCTTCTCCCTGTTATGACGCTCGCGCTACTTTCTACTTTGGAGTGTCGAGCTCGCGCACGGAGTGAAAGCGCAGACAGTTGTAGGCGGACTGACGACGTCACGCGGCACGAGGCGGTAACGTCTATTTGACTGGAGGCGACTTTGTTGTGAAAACTACAAGTTTCCGAACCGAAGTCTGTTTGGTGGTCGAAGCGCGAGAGGGTTCAGAGGACACGAGCTCTTCCTGAATACTACCTACACAGACACAAGCACACAAAAACTCACTGATACTTTTCTAATCAAACAATAAATAATAATAATAATATTATTACTACTGTTATTATTGATAATGATAATAATACGTTATTATTATTATTGCTTGTTTGATTTGAATATTATATTATATTTATATGATATGATATTATATTATATTATATTACAATGATAACATTATTGGTTCTACTTGTATCTTTTTTATTATTATTGATGATATTTATTTCAGGTCCTATTATTATTAGTAGTTGTAGTAGCTGTAGTAGTAGTAGTAGTAGTACAAGTACTACTATACTTTTTATCTGTATTTTGTGTTCTATTGGACAATTTGTACTGATCCATACCTTTGCACTATTTAGTGTAAAAGTTAAAACAAAAAACTTGCTTCAACCTCATGTTGTCCGTCTGTACTATTACATTCCTTTTTTATATCTATAACTGCTGTTTATTTTTCACATGACTGATGGGAAAAGGCTGGATAAACCAGGCAAAATGTACTGAAAAACTTCCAGTTTTTAAGACTCCATGATGCGATGAATGGTGGGAAAACCAAATAGTGTTTGGGGAGCTGTTTCTACAGTTTATTGATAAAACATAACACAGATAGGATGTTCTTCATGAGCTATTACATAGTTATATATTAGAATGTGTGTCAGACACAAGGTAACTATTAGGAGTGTAAAAACACACTGATATAGTGAATGATTATCAAACTAAACTGAAAATATTCATGTAACCTTTTAGATGTACCTGTTAAATCCATACCTAATGAACAGACCACAGTTTGTTAGACTGAAAGGTTGTGTGTCTGAGATGGTGGTCTGCATCACAGGAGCACCACTAGGTACTGTGCACTCACCATTTCTCTTCAAACTGTACACCTCTGACTTCCTACATTAACTGTGAGTCCTGTCACCTGCAGAAATACTCAGAATACTTTGCAGTTGTGGGGTGTATCAGTGATGAACAAAAGACTAAGTACAGCGAACTGGTCAGTCAGTTTGTGAGATGGTGAAGAAATAATCACCTCATCTTGAACACAAAACAAAAGAGATGATGGTTGACTGCAGAAAAAACCAGAGTAAATTTACATCCTGGGAGACGAGGTGGTAGAAGAATACAGATACTTTGAAGGGCTTCAATTTGCTAAAAAGCATAAAGATTGGACTCTGGAGCGATGGAAGTAGGCAATGTGGTTTGATGAGTCCAGATTTCCCCTGTTCCAGAGTGATGAGATGATCAGAGAGGCAGATCAAGGGATGCAGCCTCCATGCCTAGTGCTTATTGTACAAGCCTGTTCAGGCAGAGCAAAAGCATGAGGTCAGCTGATCACCTGAAAATACTGAATGAGCAGGTTACTCCAGGGCTGCACTGTGGCGTAGTGGTGAGCACTTATGTCTCACAGCAAGAAGGTCACTGGTTTGAGGTTTGAATAGTGGCCTTTCTATGTGGAGTTTGCATGTTCTTCCCATGTATGTGTGGGTTCTCTCCGGGTTACTCTAAATTGTCCCTAGCATGCGCATGAGCATGTGTAGCTGTTTGTCTTTCTGTGTTGGCCCCGTGATGGGCTGCTGACTTGTCCAGTGTGTACCCTGCCATGATTGCTGGGATAGGCTCCTGCTTTTTGTGACCCTGAATTGGACTAAGTTCAGAAAATAGATGGACAGATCACTCTGTCATCCCTGATGTCACGGCTATATTCCAAGATGACAATTCCAGTATTCATCAGGCTCAGATTGTGAGAGAGTGGCTCAGGGAGGATGAGACATCAAACTACTACCACCATGGAGTCCAGACCTGAACCCCAATGAGAATCTCTGGGATTTGGTGGAGAAGGCTTTGCACCATACTGTCCCATCATCAATACAAGTTCTAGGTGCAAAACAAACGCAACACTGGATGGAAACATATTGTATCTCTTGACATATCAGATGTTTATTTATTAGTACACTGTATATTTTCTAGTGAAGAAGAAAATGTCAATGACAATACATCACACATCTGCACCAAACCACCAGATTTTCCAGCACATCTTCCAACAACAGAACATCTACAGTGAATTACAACGATGAACATGTTTTTGGCCTCTACACCAATGCAGTTGAGCTTTAAAGGAACGCAATGTGTTTGAAATTAAAAATGAATGTACACACTGCTGGCTGCATGCTGAGAACAGAGATAAAACATCCCAGATCTGTGTGTTCACACACCTTCAGCTAAGCCAACCCCGTCACTCCTCCTCTGTTTTTCTGACTGCATTGTTTCTCTGTTCCAAATTGGCTTCCACATTAAAGACAGTGAAAACTCAAACCACATGTTCTCCTGCGCCACAACTATTCCACGCCACATGCACACAGAGCAGGTAAACAGGTTTTTATAACACTGCTAGATGAGCTTTTATCAGGCCGCGGTTCATCTGCTGGGTTTTTACTGGATTTACCTAATTTAAATACTTTGTATAATATTTTCTAAATGACATTTAAATGACTGCTGCAGTCTGACCTTTTGCCTGCTTTTTTCCCTCTGAAATGTTTCTGTATTATTTTTACATGATAACACCTCTAAAGTATGGTCTCCTTTGTGTAGCTTTATTTGGTCGTCAGTAAATGAAACGAGATAAGAAACAAGGAATAAATAAGTAAACTCCCAACATCCTTAAATGTAGAAATAAAATCTGATGATTTATTTTTGCCCGAAAGAAACCAAACTTTCACTCATGTTTTTTGCACTTAGGTAGTTTCTGGAGTGCTGCCTGGACTAGGTTTTCTTTCAGAAGTCAACATTGCCGGCAGCTTTGCTTTGATCCCCGTACTGTTCTCTACAAAAATCAAAAAGGCCTCTGCGTTGGTCTGCATTCTCCGTCTGTCCAAGTCCAAGGCTTAGGAGTAATACAGCTGAGTGTAAGAAATTCCTTTCTCTTTCTTCCTGGGTAACGAGGAACAGGTGAAGCGCCCACATGTCTGAGGAGACCACATCTTGTTGGACTTTTTCATCAGACTCCTTCAGCTCATGGAGAAGGGACACATTTTCTCTTACATCTGCTGAAACGGTGGGTCATGTGGAAACTGAGCCCTCAAAGACAATGTTTTCAGACAATGTGATTCAGATGAGCTGCATGTTGTTGGTCAACTGAAAGCATCTGGTTACCTCACTGGTATCGTCGAACATATTACAGCAGGGGTGCCCAACTCTGGTTCCCGAGGGCAACAATCCAGCAGGTTTTCCATATATCCTTTTTTCCAACACACCTAACTCAAACTATTGTGCAGAAGTTCACTGGATTTTAGATCCATTTAATGGATGGATGTGTTGTGGGATACATCAAAAACCTTCAGGACAGCGGCCATCAAGGACCAACTTTGGGCACCCTTGTGTGACAGAAATGACCTAATCTGAGACCTCCCCTGGATTCAACATCTCCGCGTGTGGTGCTTTTTCAGGACCACCAAGGTCCAAGCGTACATCTGCATACCAGAGCTGGCCCGATGCATAAGTGAACTAATCGGCTACTCAAGGCCTCCACAACGCCTGGCACCAACCAAATAAAGTCTCACACCCTTCATGCAGGCGACTTGATGCACTGCTGCCAATCGCTGTTGGTATCCATAACTTGGTATTTAGTTTAATAAACTGACTTAAATAATTCATATAAATTGGACACATGCGTTTGTTTTAACTGGATGAAAATGAATTTACTTAAATTGGTCTGTAAAATCTGCGATGGACTGGCGAGCTGTACAGGGTGTAACCTGCCTTTCGCCCAAAGACTGCTGGGATAGGCTCCAACTTCCCCACGACCCTTAATTGGATTAAGCGGTTAGGATTATGAATGAATGGATGAATGAATGGTCTGTAAAATGCTCTGAATTTACTTTAATGTGAAATGATGCTATATAATAAAACTGAATTTCATTGAATTCTCACACTGTCATAGTATCGGAAACATGGAACAACCAAAGATGTGAGCTGATCATGGTTGCGTTGGTGGTGGACTTCACACTGAAGTCTTTACGTGGTCTCTGAACACTGCCAACCCTGTGAGGAAAACCCAACAAAAGCTTTTCTTCCTCAGGAAACTCCAGAAGACTGGCATCCCCTCTAGGCGCCTTGTGAATTTTTACAGGAGCACTTTGGAGAACATCCTCTTTTAGGGAGTCACAGTGTGGTACAGCAGCTGCACAGCACAGAGCATCGCTCCCAGACCTGGACACTGTGCGCTGGGCGCCTACAGAGACAAGCTAAGTTCATCAGCATAGGCAGAACTTACCCTGGACACTGCCTGTTTGTTCCCCTCCCATCAGGGAAGAACTATCGGACAATAATGTCAGACAAACAGACTGAAAGTGCTTTTTCCCCAGAGCTGTGGCCTCTGTCCCTGTTTTTCCTGTTTAACACAAAAGACCTTATTTATATTTAACCCTCTGGTTTAAAATGTGAACCTATATAAAGTAGTATAGCCTAATTTGTTGTACATTAATAGGCTACATCCAGTTATTTCTTAATTTGTTATAGTTGAATAGCACATTGTGTGGATTTTACACAGTATTTTGAAACCCCTTGGAATTTTAAAACATCGTAGAACAAACACCAATCAGTTATAACAGATTTTACAGAAATCCATTGCACCAGTGAATGTTACTGTACTAAACCCTGCACTACAATTAATGTATTTTTATATTAAACTATGTAGTTCTATGATCAATGTAAAAGAATCATATAATCATATAAAGGCGAGGATAACAACATGATATGACCAACACAAGTAACTGAAATAAAAATAAGTACACATTTAAATGAAAATAATAAAGAAGGATGTTCATTCTTATTATGAAATGTAATTACTGGTGAGCATTTTAAAAGAGTATTATGGTTTGTTCAGCCCCCAGCCAGAAGATCCAGCTGTTTTTCCTCTGATTCCTAATTGATAACTTGCCAGGACCAATATGGCGGTCCTGTTGCTGTATGAACTCTATGGGTATGAAGCAGGGACCGATGCAGCATCTAGGTCTATACAGTCTATGGTCTATGGTTTATACTTTAAAGCTGGGGTAGCTGATGTTGGGTAGCTAGCAATACGTGAAAGTAGCACCCTGTCTTGGCTCCTCCCCCACTGGTTTTGCTCCTTGCTGACTTTTTTTCTTACCTCTGCCAAGGAGGTTATGTTTTTACTGGCGTTCATCTGTTTGTGTTCAAGATAACTCAAAAAGTTATGAATGGATTTTAATTACTGTGGGTTCCGGAAGCAGACTCCCTCCACACCTTTAAGATCAAGCTGAAAACCTTCCTTTTTCATGATTCTTATAGTTAGGACATGAGCATCTCCTGAGTTGGAGTCTGCATGTATGGGACCCAACTGTCCAGGTTATGCTCTTTGCTCTCATAGTTATGGGTAGTCTAGCCAACCATTACTTATGTAGCAATGGGGGCGTCACCTGATGCACTGAGAAGCACCTTGCTCTATTTCTCTTATATAATAATGCATAAATATATGCCAATATTGCCGTCTCTAACTTCTTTCTCCTTTTTTCCGCAGGTCTTCCTGAATAAGTCTGTGTACATGTTGTTCTGTCTTTCCTGTCGTCTCCACCCCAACCAGTCGAGGCAGATGGCTGCCCTCCCTGAGCCGGGTTCTGCCGGAGTTTTTCTTCCTGTTAAAAGGGAGTGTTTTTCCTTCCCACTGTCGCCTCGTGCATGCTCAGGATAGGGGATTAGATTGAAGACATGACTCAATGCAATCAGTTGGTTTCTATTATAGGATATGTATGAATTGGCTTGAAATTATCTGTATGTTGACTTGTGTATGTAAAGTGCCCTGTGACAACATTGTTGTAAAGTGGAAATAAAGGTGAATCGAATTGAATTGAAATAAATTTTTAGGAGTTGTTGGACATGTGAAAAAGAAGAACAGATTTAATTTTGGTGGTGATCCGGATCACCGTTTGGATCCAGGAACTTTTTAAAGGCCGTGGCTGAGGTTTGCGCTCTGAGTGCTTTTCTAGTTCGCTGCTTTTTCTGCCAACAATTTTTTCTTTCTCGGCTGTTTAGCAGGAGGAGGCAAATAAACCGAGCCGGGTCGGGGAAATCCTTCCTGCATTTTCTTAGCTGTGAAATGAACAACTTCAGTTCGGCCCGAACATTTTTATTGGTTGGAATTTTTACAGATTTACAGTCAACTGAGGGGTCCAATTATATTTCTTATTGTTCGTTATTACAAAATATATAGACTACTATCAGGACAAAGAACCACTTCACCCAGAGTGAAAAAAAAAAAAAGTCTGAGCAAGATTACCTTCTCCCAGAGGTTGCAATTCCTGGTCCAGAAAGTAAAAGTCCTGCCATGTTTTGGATCTACCTGTACATTTAGAACAAGTGTTTTCACTAACAGGCTTGTTTACCTTGAAAATAAACTCTGCTCATTAACTTCAGCTCGTTTGGTGACTGGTTGGAACAGTTGCCGGACAGGACTTTTACTTTCTGGACCAGGAATTGCCACCTCTGCCTACCCCAGCTTTCAGGACCTGAACAGAGTCACCATGGTTACGGCCTGTCAGGCAGTAGCTTGTGCACCAGTGCCACCTTGTGGGAAAATCAGTACAGGCTATATTTTGATCCAAAGCTATGTTCAACTTGACATTAGCCATGCATATAGTGCTTTTATTCAATCCAAAGTTAAATGCTAAATAATATGGAAAATAATAACTCTTATTTTAGAAGATTAGGAAAAAGCAGGTAAAGATAAATGCAGTTACTGCATATTGTAGAGGCTGCAATTGTAACAACTTCCAAAAAATATGTAACGATTTTTTTTACATCACAACCTGTTTGTTTCAACATTTTCGAAAATAAAATCTGACAGTTGTTTAGGAAACTAAAAATATGTATCAGACAGACGGACCCTGACTTGAAAATGATTTGTGATTCTGATTTGAGGATTAAGGAACTTGATGCAGCTGAAAAGACAACGGCTTTGGGGAAATCACAATATAACACCAGTTTCCAGCTGTGTGAACACAACTCCACGAACGATTAATATAACATAATGTTGCGGGAACAAATAAACAAATTAAACAAAAATGTTATCTTTTCCGTCAGAGAAAAAAGATAATTTGATATTTTCTCAAAGTTGGATGTAATTACAGAAACAATCAGATTTTTTTTTTTTTTTTTTTTTTTTTTTTTGGTAACAAAAATGAAAGAGATTCAAGTTGAAACAATAAATGGTATTTATCTATATGCTGAATTTTTTAGATGAAGGTTTAAGGTGGACAGTAATGAATTTAAATTTGGTCAAAAAGACAGACACACAAAAATGTATTCTACAATTGTCGTATTATTAAATCCTTTTGGAACAAGATATATGAGTAGTTTTCTTCGAGTAATGTACCTGTTTTTGATTATAACAAAGTTGAATTAGGTGTTACTTGTTGAAACCATATGTTTGTGTGTGTGTGTGTGTAATAATGGGGTGCTATAAATATTGGGAAGTTTTATACACAAGTCTAAATTTTTCAAGGTTTCTCCAAATTTTCTGACATAAAAGAAATATTTAATTCATATGAAATTATATGAAATATCTCTATGCATGTTAATACAGGCCTATTGGAAAAAGGAAAGCTGTATGGCTTTCAGAGATATTTGCATTTTACATTAACTAAGCCTGTGTGATTATGATTTCCATTCATTCATCCATCCATTATCCATCCATCTTCTGCCAGACTTCCATCTCCGCAGTCACATTCGTCAGCTTGTGCAGAGGAAACCCGAGGTATTTGTTGGCCAGCAAAGAGTTGTAATACCTCAGCATGTCCTGGGTCTTCCATAAGGTGTCCTGCCAACAACACCTTGCCTGGGAGGAGTCCAGGAGGCATTCTAACCAGATGCCTGAACCACCTCATCCACCAGGTTTGTAATGCAGTTTATAGTGATAACTAAAAGTCACAAATTTAATTATACATTTACAAAATGAAACCCCAACATTACAGAATGCATTAATGTATATTATACAGGGCTATAATTACACAGGGGTGTTCAGGGGAGCCTTATTTTCAGGTCTGCACCATGAATATGCAAATCACGTGCACATGCATTGTGCTTAGTAGTAAGGTCAATTACCTTGTTACTGTCAAACAATCTGCTATTACTGTATGCGGCTCATTTAATCAAAAACATTTTTACAGGGACAGAAAGTTCTTTTAACAACCACAAAAAGTAGCAAATGAAGCAGCGGGGAACCTTTTTTTGCTTACATTAATCAACATTTCAAAACTGCATTTTGTATTTACTCTGGTTACGTCTGTCAAATATTCAAATTTAAGTGATGATCTGACATATGTAAGTGTGACAAAAAACCAAGAAGGGGCAAATACTTTTTCACAGCGTTGTAATTGGACATGCTTCCTGTGAAGTAAGTGGTTAAATTGAATTTGTCTGATATGTTTGAGGCACTGTAGTTCCTTTTGTTTTTCCCTCTTTGCATTTGCATTGCAAAAAAATATTTATCTGTTAACTTTATTGGCAGAAAAACTGTTGTGGCTTAAAGCTGTAGTTGGTAATCTTGCTCAGAGACATTTTTGTTTTACTCAGGGTGAAGTGGTTCCTCGTCCTGATAGTATTCTATACATTTTATAATTACGAACGATAAGAATTATACTTATACCCCTCAGGTTAACTGTAAATGTGTAAACACTCTAACCAAGCCAAACGTTAGGACAGCAATGGAGTTGTTCATTTCTTATATTTCGTAAGCATCTTCCCCGGTTCCCCTCTTCCCCCTCCTGCAGTGCATACCTGATAGCTACACCCTGCATTTAAATAGCGTGTTAGAACGAAAAGACAAAGTAGTGAAGAAGAAACTCAGAAGGGAAACATGGCTGAGAAAATGCAGGAAGGATTTCCCCGACCCAGCTCGGTTTATTTGCCTCCTCCTGCTAAACAGCCGAGAAAGAGAAAATCTTTTGTGGCAAAAGCTGCAAGTAAAAGAGCCTTGGATCATATAAGGAGAAAAACCAGAGGGGGAGGAGCCAAGACAGGATGCCACTTTCAAATCTTGCTAGCTCCCCAACATGACCTACCCCAACTTTAAGAGGGCTGTGAATTAAAATGTTGCCTGATGATTAATAGTATGAATTTAAAGACCCATTCAAAAAACTTTTTGACTTTTAAAATATGCATTTATGACCTGTTTTGATGACACAATAAAATTCATTAAGCACATTTCCGGAGCTGTCACTGCCGAGCTTCATCTTGCTGCTATAAAACCGTACTAAACTTTCTGAACCAGGATGTGACTTTTCCCTTCACAGTATAATCAGGAACTGGATGTTTAGTACATGCAACGTTGCTGATTCAGCAAAGAAACGCAAGATTAAAAGAGAGAAAAGGACAAAATAAGAGTCATCGTAAGATCTGTATTTTGCTGGCTGGAGAGAGCTAACAGGTCAGGGAGGATACAAGATTGATGCCAAATTGGCCGTCAATTGGCGAGCGCGTGACGGGAAAAAATGGCAAACGTTCTGTAGTGTGTCTTTAAGACAACTGCACTGGTAACTATGGAAACCTTCTTTCCAGAGGATGCATTGGGGGGCCCCAAAGAGCAGTTGTGTTTAGAAAACCCAGATGGTTAGCAGCAGCCCTGCAACCAGACACATTATCACTTGTAATAATGATGGATTGAGTTTTGCCAACAGAAACAACCGGACATTTTATTTTTTACAAAATCCTGCAGATATCCTTACATTTTTATACCGTTCTGAAATGTAAAACATAAAAACACACTTTTTGAGAAGATGACCAGCACTGGAGCTCAGTGTCCGTAAAAAGCCTCCAGCATCACATCAGTAATATTCTGTACATAGTTGAGTTCACAGATGATGTTCTAAAGCTCCCCAGCATGATAACTGTGAATTCCTTCTTTTACACATTAATCCAATTCATATCTCTGGTTGGATTGGACAATTGGCTGTCTTGTGAATCCATGTGACTGTTGCCTCAGAAGAAGG
>NC_136620.1:15304863-15314863 GCF_933228915.1 Telmatherina bonti | reverse complement strand
GAAATTCACTCAGATATGGTCCCTTCTGTGTTCAGAAAGAAAAGCAGCTTTACAGAGCTTTGATATGCATCCTGCTAACTTGTTACCTTTTAACTAATAAATTGCCATCTTTCTCTTTGATTTTATTATAAAATATATAAAAAATATAATGTGTAGCCAATAAAAAAGAGAACAGCATTGCATATTTTAGTCATGTATTCTGTCACAACTAAAGATGTATATTTTACATTTTTATTTATTTATGGTATTGCTTATATCCCAATTAATTATTTTAAAGTTTCCTTCTGGCATAAATAATGTGTTTCTTATTGATTTAATTACTTACAAGCAATAGCAATGAAACAATTAAAGTGTATTCTGATTCACTCAAAATATACTTTTTTCAGATGGGCTTACATTCATCTCACATTTAGATAGCTATCAATAAAGTTGGGTGAATTAAAAACAGGGAAAAAAATCCATCCTGAGTCTGATAGAAATTTCAACGAAGGTTAGCTAAATATATCACATTGGGTGGGCCTAACAGCTCAGCTGTGATTGGCTGAACTACTTTCCCTTCTTATTTAGTACTCCTTTATTACTTCCCCTGTACACACCCTGACATGCATTCACTGCTCGCACATCAACTGATTAGAGCTGAGCAATACTGCACATTTTGGGATTAATCCAATACCAAGTAAATACAGAGCATTGTCAATATCAATATCAATACTTTTTGCTTGAAATTAGCTTGGAAGAGAAGAAAAAGGTTTTCAAAAAAACTAAATAGAAAGTGGTTGGACAAAATGAGACGTCAAACAAGTAGTAGTATTACTGATCCTTGAGCAGGACAACTCAATTCTGCCCTACAAGGGCTGCGGTCCTGCAGGTTTTCAATGTATTCTTGCTCCAACAAACCAGACTCACATTAAACAAACAGCCTATGAAGTTCTGCACAATGACTCATTCATTTGAATCAAGGCAAAGGTCATGTATTTGGTGACATTGGTTTGTCTGTCAGTCTGTCTCTTGGCAACATAACTCAAAAAGATAAAGATGGATTTTTAGGAAATCTCTGAATAATAAAGAACCCGTGATAAGATTTGAGGGGTAATTTTTTACTGTGAGGACTTGGAGATGGGAATAAATTCACCATGGAAGCTTCTAAATGAAAAAAAAGCTCAATATTTGGTGAAAAAAGAAAGACAATGGCTGAATAGGTTCTCATTCTCTGCGCACTTCTAGTTTAAAAAGTATATTCAAACAACTTATTTAAGATTATTTACATTTCAAAAATGAAAGCATAGAGCGGTCGCCCTGATAAAATAAATAGGAGCTTATTACATTACAGCTCATTGTAAAAATGTTTAACGTATTAAGTTGTAATGTGATCAATTTTATTGTACGAACATGAAATACAAAGTTCTATATCCTACAAAACAAAACACCTTTTTATGGAAATTTTGAAAAGCAGAAAAGGTTTTCTTTGCCAATGGTTTCATTCTGACTTATTGTTGTACCAACAGGAATGTGGGAAAGTTATGCTGTGATTATGACTGATCATTGGCCTGGTTTTTTGGTGCCTTGCACGGTGCATGATGGGAACGGATGCGGTGCAGAAAGTCTGACCAAATAGTTACTGCCATGTGATTGGCTGATAGGCTTTTAGTGTTAACAAGCAGTTGAACATCGGTCTCCATATTTCCATGTGGTGACACACTGAAAACCAATGTAATGAAATCACAGTAATCCTTAGGTTAAAACAGATATATGGATAATTTAGAACCCAACCTTGATCAGTGTGAGCTGATTTCATGTAATGTTTTACCTTTTAACTGCACCACAGCTCACAGAAATAAATAAAACACATTTCCATTTAAACAAGATCAGATTTATTATTTTCTGCAAAATAAAAATATATTGTCAAAAAGTGCATATTCAGTTGGCACATGACACAACACCTCTATTAACATGATCCATAATCGACCACTCTGCTGTATTGGTTTCAGGATCATAGAAACAGATTTCCTGCCACCGAAAGAACCAAGACCACTTTGATACGACTCGACTGACGCTTTCAGACCAGTTCCAGAAGAACTGCAGACATCCAGTAAGTCTTACACAAGGCTGGAGAAGAAAAACACATTTCTAACATTTAAACGCATCACACATACATGACAAAGTATCTGGAAACATCTACCTTTGAACCTGCTCACCTCCTTCAAACATCACCATGGCTTCAGATTTCCCTTGGCTTTATCACAACATAATGTGTTCCCGCTATTTCTTTTCCTCTTTTTTTTTTTTTTGGCAAAATCCCATTTTATAGGAAACCATCAGAGAAAGAAAATTAATGTAATATAAAAATAATCAATGGATCAATGAAACATCACAGAGGTAGGTCACCAACAGGCAGAATCATTCAGAAAACACAAAAATATGGCTTTGTTCCCCATGGAAGACAAAAATGCCTCAAATCAGCTGAAATGTCGTCTGGATCTGAGAAACTTTACAGACTTGTGGTTAAACATGAGGAAATTATTCAAACATAAAGATTCCGGGAGGAATTAAGACTGAAGAAAAGGAGATAAACACTAATGCGTCCACATTTCCGGTTCCTGGGGGAAGCACCTGAACAGATTCCCCAGTCTAACCACTCAACTCCAAGCCAGAGTTGGCTGGTTTCATTGGGTTTATTCTCATCTAGCTGCCCAGCATTTGTCGGTTGAAATGTTCACCTTTCTGGTTCTACGTTGTATTTCAGCTGCAGGAGGAAGATTTTTCCTGCTGCTCCTCATAAAAACATCT
The DNA here is from genome assembly GCF_933228915.1 of Telmatherina bonti. Classification (NCBI taxonomy): domain Eukaryota; kingdom Metazoa; phylum Chordata; class Actinopteri; order Atheriniformes; family Telmatherinidae; genus Telmatherina; species Telmatherina bonti. The sequence continues at coordinate 15,312,076 of NC_136620.1, read as the reverse complement.
GAAATACTGAAAGGACTGGATTTGTTTTACTGGTTCTGCGTGACAAGCGAAGGCAGCACCACCCAACTCTGGTTTGGCTCCGACGTGGGCGCCATCCTTCTGGAGGAGGATGAACGGAAAACACCAACGTGAAGGAATTATTGGCCATGTTTGGAGTACCAGGCACTTTTACAGAAGCTGCGATAGATTTACAATCTCTGTCTAAACTTTGTTGTTTATAGATCAAAAATAACTTTTGTCTCCTTTTATTTCAATTTTAAATCTTTGAAGATATGCTGAAACGATTTCCACGAGAATCCCTACAGGTCAGATTTTTTTTTCAGATGGACCCGCCTGCTGGTCGGAGACAACAGACGGTCTCAGGACAGTTAGTCTGAAACAGGAATTTACTTGGATACATTTCAGATTTCAGTTTTGGTTCTTCATTAATACACAACACTCTCATCCATCTGTTCCCAGAAGGTTTAACCAGGTTGGCTTTCGCCAACATGCCTGATTTATCATGAACTGCTGTTTGTTTCCTCTTATTACAGTCTTCCAATTCAGCCTGCAGTTCAGCCGGGGTCCGTCCCAGCAGCTGGGATCCAGAGATAAGAGGAAGCTGAACTCCAGATTAAAGGAATATTTAACAGTTTTTTCCATCTATGACACAAACAAACTCATCCTAGAGGATTCATCTCACAGAAATCTCTTCATCCAAAGTTCATGTCTGAACATGGAGGAAAAAACCCAGTTCCTACTGAAGGATGAAAAACAAAACAGAAGATTCAGAAACTGAATTAAATTTGAATTAATAAGTGAATTAAATTCCATTCAGAGTGTGAAGAATGATTTTTAAATGCTGACAGCTGATCAGTGGCGCTGAACTGAATTAAAGCAACCACATGATGAGCTCAAATTATTATTTAACCAATCTGTTCATTTATTTGTCATTATCATTTTCTGTTATTTTCATTATTTATTATGTATTATTATGGTCTGGATTTCTGTGTTTTATGTGGAATAAGTAATAAATTCTTGGTCAGGAAGTGGAAGCCCCATCCTGCACAGCAGATTAATAAACTAGCTCTGCTTCCTAACATGGCGTCACTTCTCCGTTAAAGAGAAAATAAGTTCAAATATTCATGTTGTGCTTTGGTACCATCCAGGACTGAGCTCCGGACTGAGGCGTGGGGAGAGGAGGAGACTCTTGATGGAATCCTGGACCTCATGTGGCCCCAGTGAGAGCTGCTTGTCTGGAAGTTTGAGGTAAAACAGAGAGAAGAACAAAGGATGAAGACAGAACCAGAATCCTGCTGTCGGTCCAGGGTGGTGTTGGCAACATCCATCCATCCAAACTGGACCAGCACAATAACATTCCCATCAGGATCCAGTCTCCAGCTCTGTGAGTTGTCGTCTTCACACCCCAGAGTCGGTGTACATGCCGTTGATCAGGTAGTCCACCTGGGTGTAGTCCTTGGTCCTGTAGCTCTCGTACGCCTGTGTGACGAAGACCACCACGGTGACGAGGAAAAACAGCAGGCCGAAGACCAGGACAGCTAGCAGAACTGCTGTGTCCATCAGCTGCTGGGTCAGAGCAGAACTCGCAACTTCTACTACAGATACCTTTGTTGCCAGGGCAACTATGGCAGAGGTGACGTTACTAGTTAGTGCAGCTTTGCTTGCAGTAACCGCGGTAACAGAAGTGCTTGGAACCGTTGGTGTTGTGGTTCTTAGAGGCGGGGTCAACATTGTTTGGGTGTCGGTGGTTGTAGCAGCAGGAGCGATGGTGGTTCTGTTGACTGATGGAGGCGTAGACGTAGGTGACGAGGTGGGGCTCATGGAAGGTGTTGACGGGACTGCAGTGGTCGGTGGAACCGGGTTGATAATGGGTAAAGATGTCTTGGTCAGAGTTGTTGCAGGACCAGGATGTGGTTCTGATGAGGGATGGGAGGTGGGTGGAGTTGGGTGCTGATTGGATGGTGATGTTGGTGCGGCTGTAGACTGTTTAGATCGGCTGACGGCGGCCACAGTAGAGGGGAGGTTGGAGCTGACAGTGGTAAAGTTAATGGGTAAAGAAGAGTTGTGGGATAACTGGACCTGCTGGGTTCTGTTAGGTTTGACTTCTCCATCTTCTTCAGAACCTCCGTCCACTGAGGTGGAGTTGGTCTGATCCCTAGTAACTGTTAAACTTAAGTTGGAGTGCAATGCTGTGGACAGGTTCTTCTGCCCAAAGCTGGGGATGTTCTTCTGAGAATCCTCCGGGTTTGGATCATTGATCAAAGTTTCGTTGTTACCTAGGAAACCAAATTTTATTCTTATTAATCATCTCAGAAAAACAAAAGATTAAATGCATCAGTGCAAACAGACATTAAGCCTCTCTGCCTGGTTTTGTCGACCTACATCTGTTCCTGTCTAACATAGGATAATTACTCTCATTAAATGTACATGGAAAATAACTTCTAGATCTTCTCTGATCAAAATGTAAAATACTGCGTATTTCAATTCCAGACACCTTGGATTAAATTTTTGGTGATTCGAAAGAACCATTTTGATAAAAATAGATAAATAACATATAACACACAACAACACACAACAACATACAACACCACACAACACAACATAACATAACATATCATATCATAAAAGAGATGTATGTTAGTATGTTATTCATCCACTCCTCATTTACACTCAGTAAAGATAAGCTACATTTGTAGCCACAGCTGTCCTGGTACACACTGACTGAAACGCAGCTGCCAATGCGCACCAGCAGCATCTCCGACCAGCAACAAAACATTCCTTTACATTCATACACCAGCGACACTGGGTCATTGGACAACCTGCTTTTCCCTACTGAGCCGCTGATAAACTGAGGAAAATATGGTCAATTTTTTTTTTTTTAGACATTTTAGGTATTTTGTGTTATTTTCACAAGGGAGTGTCCATTAAATGTAAACATCTTGATAATGAACTTCTTTATGCTAAACCCAAGGAAAATGTGGGGGTTTTCATTATTTATAGGATATTATGTTGTTGTTTATTCAACTGGTCCGGTCCACTGGAGATCAGATTGTGCTGAACGTGGACCCTAAACCCCCCCCAACCCAGAATCTTCTGGTTCAGTGGAACAGCAGGGAAATGATGCCTAAGGATCTGATCAGAGTCTGACTTACATCCAGTGGAGCAGATGGTTCCTTGCGTGTTGTTGAGCTGAGTTGTTATATGGCTCAGAACTTGTGACTCTGTGAGGGAGGAGTCAGCAAAGAGGAGGAGGAGGAGGAGGTGAAGAAGCACTCCTGGACTCAGCTGGAGCTTCCAGGAACACAGGGACATGGTTGGAGGACACTACGATGAATTCACACAACAGTTAACAGAGTCTGATCCTGGTCTAACACAGAAAACAAAACCAGAACCTCAGCAGAACCTTAATGGCGAGACAACAGCTGATCATCTGACCAATGTCAATGTATATTTTTTGCTTTACAGAAAAAATATACATCAAATAAAGCAAATACATATAGATACACACTAAAATAACTGTAAGATAATCAGCAACAATAAAAGAATAAAAGCAAATGAGTAAAACAGAAAAAAAAAGAAAAAAAAGAAAAGGACTCTGCTCAGCCGAAGGCGGTAAACAGGCGGGTCTTCAGACAAGTTTTAAAAATGAAAAAGCTATTTGCAGACTGTACATCCAGGGGTAAAGAGTTCGATAATGTGGGACCCATAACTGCGGAAGCTCGGTCCCCTCTAGACGTCATTAGGGATCTCGGAACATCCAAGACCATCTGGTCAGCTGAGCTAAGAGCTCTAGAGGGTTGATGAATGTTAACAAGGTCTGATAAATACTGTGGTACCAAGCCATTTAGAGACTCAAAAACAAATAAAAGAATCTTAAAATCAATCCTAAAACTAACCAGCAGCCAGTGAAAAGAGGACCAACGTGAGCACTGTGCTCACGTTTCTTTGTCCCAGTTAGGAAACGAGTCGCTTCATTTTGAACAAGCTGCAGACTAAGTTCAGACCGGTTGATACCAGCATACAGGGAGTTACAATCGTCCAACCGTGATGTGATAAAAGGCATGGATAACTTTTTCCAAATCAGTCTTCTTCAGGTATGGTTTAACTTTGGCTAGTAGCCGAAGCTGAAAGAAGCTAGCCTTAACCACTGAGCTGGTCTGCTTGTCTAGTTTAAGTGCCCCATCAATAATAACACCCAGATTTCTGGCCTGTGGTGCTATATAGGATGCTAATGGACCAAAGAAACTGGAAGGAACTTGGACTAATTTGGGGCGACCAAACAGGACAACCTCTGTTTTATTTTCATTTAAGAAATCTTAAGAAATTAATGTCCATCCATGTCTTAATGTCCCTCATGCCGTTAAAAAGAGCATGAAGAGATTCCTTAGAAGGGACCTTTAATGGCATGTAAAGCTGCACATCATCAGCAAAGCGGTGAAAAGGAATACCATGTTTTCTATATACTGACCCCAGGGGCAGCAAATAGAGCGAGAATAGCAGAAGGCCCAAAGTTGACCCCTGGGGAACCCCACAGGTCAGCGGGGCCATTGAAGAGGTAAACTGCTCCAGCAGCACGCAGAACAATCTGTCTGTGAGGTACGATTTAAACCAGCCCAAAGCAGTGTCTTTAGTACCAACACAGTGCTTGAGACGTGACAATGATTTCCTATATCAAATGTTAGGTCTAAAAGAATTAGCATAGATACCAGAGTACTGGTTAAAAGAATGTGATTAAAAACTCTTAAAAGAGCTGTTTCATTGCTGTGAAAAGGCTTAAAACCAGACTGAAACAATTCACCAATGTTGGCCTGTTTCAAAAATTCTTGGAGTTGGTTAAAAACAACTTTCTCTAAAAACTTGGAAATAAAAGGAGTTTATAAATAGGCCTAAAATTAGACAAAACCAGTGGATCCAAACTTTTCTTTTTAACAGAAGTTGCACAGTGGCATGTTTAAAAGAGGACGGCATTGTTGTATTGAAGTTTTTAGTTTATGTTGTCATAAAACAAATGAGAGAGAAAAGAAAGACAAATGAAAATCAATGCGTCCAGCAAACTTATTACGTGCATTTTTTCCTCATCGTTCGATTATTTGACTTATTGCTTATCATGACAGGCTTACTTCTAACTCAACAGATAATATGCTGCTGAACCACTGGTAAACAAAAACAAAAATAAATAAATAAATAACATCATGGGAGATATAAAATACACTGAACAGCTGACCCAGACTGCCATCATTGGGCAAATGCTAATTTCGTCAATAATTTAAAGACGATGACAGCCATTTGTTGTAATTTCCATAAGAGTGTGTTTCATGTTCAAGGATTCTAAATAAGATGTGAATCTATCCTGATGATGGAAATAGATGGTGACAGTAGTTTGAAGTATACATGAACATGTTGGTATGGGGTTGGTAACTGGGGGTGGGGCTGTTGGGCATTTCAGAGTATTTCTCAGGTGACTGGTCCTATGGCTTGTCAGAGGTCTGTCCTCTGAGGGCTTTTTTTTTTTTTTTTTTTTTTTTTTAAATGGTATTTCTCTACTGCTGATATTATTTCTGTTTGCTGAGTACAAATTGAGTATTGAGTACAGTACTATTAAAAGATTTGGACACAATTACCCATTGGAATTGATGGGTAAAGTGTTTCCAGAGTTTTGATTGGTACTAAATATCTTTACGAAGCAGTTTTATGTTTTAACAGAGGGGTTACAAAGGTAAAAGCCATCTGCCATTTAGGCCTGTCGCAATAAGTAAATTAGGGAAAATGCACGCAATAAGTTTGCCGGACGCAATGATTTTCATTTGCCTTTCTTTTTTCCCTGCCTTATTCCGAGCGAGTGCCACATTTGTTTTAAGACAATATTAACTAAACACGGCAGTACAACAAGTTTCTATCTGCACTTAAAACCCAATCATCAACTGCAGTTTTCCCAGCTGAGAAAAAAAAAAAAAAAAGACATTAACAATCTGCCTGGATGAACATGCATGTTACAAACGGCAAATCCTCAACTTTACAATGACATACTGAAGGCGATCAAAGACATTCAATTTTACCATTCACCTCTGGTCAAGTCCAAACATGTCCCCTTATATGAGCTTTACCATACAATCTGTAACTGTGTTACATAGTGTTTGGAGATCATATGTTCCAGATAACCACGTTGCCAAAACCCTAGAACAGATCCTGATCTGTTTTAGCAGACCGAGGACTGGATGAGCATAAACTAGTCTGCACATCGAGCTAAATGTTCTTTAGAAATTAAAGTGTGTTGATCTTTGAAAGGGTGTTGCAATATTGTTATTTTAGTTGAAAATTTTTGGTCTCAAAATGACAACAATAATTGCTTAGCGCAATATTATTGTCTATCGCAATAATTTCTGAGACAATTAATTGTATGGCAAAATTTGTTACCGTGACAGGCCTACTGCCAATATTGATGGAGGACACCTCAACCAATGGTCAGTCAGAAGAATCCAGGGATAGTCCCAATATTTATCCTAGAAACACCATGAGGATCCAGAAAGAAGTAAAGATCAAGATAGGATGTCATTGTGTCAAGAGTGAATATTTTACTACAAAACCGCCGTCATCTTCATGGAAACCAGAAGAATCTTTATGATTCATTTCAAAACAAAGGCAAAGTCTGAGGAGACTTTAGCAGAGTTTTTTTTTTTTTAAACAGTTGACATACAACTTTTGATCATAAAACATAGAGAGACCTAATTTATGATTCTGGCTGCTAGTTTTAGTCCCACAGTGATAAGAAAGATAATCTTTGTTCAGTAATCTGCAGAGTCTCTGCTTTCATATGACACAGTTTTTATATGTGGTTTGCTTTAAGTGGAGAATTTAGCAGAAGCTCTAAAGGGGACAGTGATGTGCTCATGTTGTTACAGTCACATATTATTGCTTTGGGGTTTAAACTGTGTTTTGTTTGGATGCTAATGCTTGGTAGAGTGTTTTAGCAGAGTTTCTCCCATCATTTTGGTTCGCTACATGTTAGGTTTGCTGCTTTGTAGTGTGTGTTTAAGCCTTTTAGAAGTATCTTATGTCGTAAAGAAGATGTTAATATAATTTTTGAAAAAAAAAGAAAAAAAAAAGAAAAGAAGAACATCAGTGAACTTTATATTAATTTTAGGGGACTGTCACTGAAATCAGAGGAAATCTGAATGCAGATCGGATTTGTTATTCCTTTAATCAAACAACAAAT
>NC_136620.1:15202363-15299863 GCF_933228915.1 Telmatherina bonti | reverse complement strand
CAGTTCAGCAGCAGGACTGTCCTCCATGCCGTTGTGATTGATGCAGCACGCGGTTTAGCATTGTCTTGCTGAAATCTTCAAGGCCTTCCCTGAAAGAGATGCTGTCTGGATGGAGTCAGATGTTGCTCTAAAACATCTCCGTCTTTTTCTGCAGCGATGAAGAAAGCACAGCTTTCTGAACCACCGAACCAGTATGAAGCAACTGGGTTGAAATAGTTCAGTGAAGCGTTTGACAAAATAAAATATGAGAACATCTGCTGGCCAACTTTCAGCATAGCAGCCGTATGCAACAATAAAGGGCAATGTGTCGTGAAACAACACAGACTGTATGTGCATCTTGAAATCTGACTGTTCTACTTTAAAGTTCTCAATAAGATATATACAGTCTGATGTGCCAGCATGAAATACGACAGCAGCATTTATAGAAATACAAAATATATTGGAAAAATCTTGAAAACTAAAACAGGGAAATGCTTGTGTATCTATGGATTCTTATAATAACATCTAAACAAAATTATGATGAAGCTGAGGAGGACATTTGGGAAGTTCAAACATTTTTATTTAAGAACATGATGATGTTCCTCTTCTTTCTCTACACATTTGGAGAAGACCTTTTCACTTGGCACAGGTGTAGCTGGGATGTGTGGATATTTTTTAGCACGTTTTTGAATATTAGTATAAATTGCTGTCCTTGAGTTCCAGTATTTTAATGGCGTTTCTCTTCTGGAGCTGCTTTAACTCTTCTGAGTTTCACCTGCTGTAGAAGGTGGTAGATCAACTGTATACACTTAAAAAAAAAAATTAGATTTAATGCTACAGACAGAAAGATGATCAGAAATCATGTCAACAGGTGAGATGTGTCAGTTTCCAGCAATGGAAACCCGTTCCCAGCATCATTCCAGATGTTTCCAGTTTGATTCCAGCTGGTGTTGATTTGTCCAGAGCAACAGAACGCAATCTGGACCAGAGAAATGACAGCGGATGGTACAACCTAGCTCAGTGATGGATTAAATCTCCTGCTTCATGTCGGTAACCAGAAACCCACATGGATCTTCATCAGTTAGTCTAACTCGGTAACACAGGTCCAAATCAGAGCGAAACTCAAACAGAAAAGCTGAATCGGATCAAAAATCAGTCTGTGATCTCACCAGTCAGATCAGCTCGATGAAGACCAACTCGCTGTCAGAAGCATCTGCTGATAACATCACATCAGTCAGGAGAAGTTCTTACCTGTCTCAGCTGGTTCTAGACGTTCTCACCTGACAGCAGCTGATTTTGTTTTTTTTTTTGTTTTTTTTTATGTCGTTAAGCACTTTGATGTGCTTTTGTATGAAAAATGCCGTACAAATAAAGTTTGATTTGATTTTTCTGTTCTACCAGAACAAAGTTCTGAATATCACCAGGTCAGAAGAAACATTCCTGATGGATTATGTATCCCCTTCCTACCAGGGAACACGTCATGTGTAAACAGGACAAACCAGTCTGGACTGGGAGCACTTTAAGACCGTAACAAGTCCAGTATCTGTATCTAGTGGCCCAGCAGACTGGGGACCCGTCCACAGTGAAAGTCTGTCTGACTCCTGTCAACACGCTGGCTGAATGAAGACTCTGGCCCTTTAAAAAATTTTTAAAAAAATTTTAAAAAATTTTAAAAAATTAAAAAAAAAAAAATTTTAAATTTAAAAAAAAATTTTTTTTTAAAAAAATTTTTAAAAGAAAAAAAATCCAAACAAATCATATGTGAAAGTTTTCCAGACAGGACCAGTCCAGGGTGTACCCTGCCTCTCGCCTGATGATTGCTGGGCAAGGCTCCAGCTTCCTCGTCACCTTTGATTGGACCAAGCGGCTCAGAAAATGGATGAATAAATGAATTAGTTGTCCAGAAATTTCTACAAATCATTTCAGTGTTTTAAGTGGAACGTCTTAACCAGTGGTGTAGTGGTCCCTCCAAGAAGTGGGTATGCTCTTAATATTTTGCCCTTTTAAAAAAAAAAAAAAAAAAAAAAAAACAGGAAAAAATGAGCCCAGAAAACACTCTTTCAGAAAAAAGTGACATGTAAGACTAGTCTATTTAGTTTTCCCCAAAAATCCATCAGTGTATCTGCTTATTGTCCCATAATTTCTACTCTTCAGTTTCAGGAAGGAAGATTTATAAAATGACTAAACCAGTACTGGTACACAGACTAGTGAGAAACAGGCTCATAGACATAAATACATATATCTTTATTATGTTTATGTTCAGACTACAGTTAACAAAGCTGACAGCTAACTGCACCAGTGTAGCATAGATAACCTTTGCTGAGCTGCTGGCTTGATTATCCAATGGGCATCATGGGCACAGGCCCAGGGGCCTACACCCACTTGGGGCCCATGTAGGGCAAACACCAGCAGTTTGGACATGAAACATGATGTACATAGTTACACCATAGTGTCCAGTGTATTGCTATTGGTACCATTGGCTGAGAGATGTCAGAAATGTCGTTTCACAGTGTATCATTCACAATGTTGTGGTGGGGAAGGGGGCCACTGGGACACATTGGGCCCAGCTTTTGATCCAGCCTTTGGGATGTTTGTAATTATAAAAGCAGCATCACATTGGGATTAGAAGTGGGTGTCTTCTATGCTGACTGAAAAAGAAGCGGGTATATTCTGTATACCGGTGTATACCCTGGACTAATTTGGTCTTAACTCTTTTGTTTTATACACCTATGAGTCACGGGGAAGCTGCAGCCTTTCCCAGCAATCATTAGGCGAGAGGTACAACTGGATAGGAAACCAGTCCACCACAGGGCCAACATGGAGGGACAAACTGATGCTCACAATCATTCCTGTGAAGATTTTAGTGATAAATCAACCTAATATGCATGTGTCTGAACTGTGGGAGGAAACCAGAGTACCTGGAGAGAACACCATGGGGAGAACATGCATATTTCACACAGAAAGGCCTCTGTTTGTAGGGTTAGGGGTCAACCACCACGCCATCAGGCTCCCCGACGTCTTAGCTAGTAAAAGATTAAACTGTCAGTATCTCTTCAGATAAGCTCCAAGTCAGACAGCCACAGGAGGTCGTTCCTGTCCACATGCGCTGCATGTCTCAACACCGGATCACAATGTTTTGGAAACTTTCTTTCTTTTTTTTTTTTTTAATCCAAAGAGGCTGAAATCTTAGTAACAGATTACAGATGAGGAATAAAATGAGTCCTTGGATTTCAAATAGCAAAATAAATAAAGTGGAGCCTGAATTTTTCTGATGCGTCTTCTCTGCTCATGTCCAGCTTTATTCCAGACACCATGCAGGTAAAGCTCAGTTTGCATCCGTTTAGTTTCACCAGGCAGAGCATCATTTCAGACCTTCCTGTGAGAACACATTCTTCCACCATCATGTAAATCTGAAGACTGAGAAGACTTGCTGCAGCACCAGTTTGAGCCAGTAATCAGCTGAGTGGGAGCAGGTCTCATGACTGGATCAGGAAGCACTCCAACAGTTTTATGTAACCACATTTCAGTGTTTGGATGCTGTTGAAATCTTACTCTCATCAACCTTTATTTTATTACCAGTAGAACATCAAAATCTGCATCCAGCACAAGCTGAATGCCAGCGGGCCAGACCAGTAAAATAACAGCATTATAACCTATAAATGATGGAAGCGCCATGTTTCTCTTTATTTCAGTACAAACAGTGAATGAGCAAGATGTTTACATTTAATAAACTTTTTTCTTTTTTATGATTAAAAATTGAGAATGACCTGAAATTTTTACAATTTGCCTCAAACATTTATAAAATGAAATTTATTTAGGTACACATTTTGTTTTAGATTTTATTTTTATATACATGTACAATTAAATCTACCGGTTTTCTGTTTCTTATTTAAGAAATATTGATTATTTATATATTGTACATTTTAATTTGACATTTCCATTTATATTTACTCATTTTAACCTGCATTACAGATTCCAGATCATGATGGATATGCTAAATATAAACATTTAACCTCATGTATCTGAAACTGAAAAATACAGTACACACATCTGACACTGATCTACTATAAATAATATCAAGAACATCAAACTGGATGCTGGTCATCTCTGGACCTTCAGGCAGAACTTCAATAAAAACAGACATGTATCTACTGGAAATCACTGCATGGACTCAGAAAGGTGGTCAAATGTTTCACCAGTAACATCTGATATGCTGTTTAAAGAAATGATTTATAAATCAATGTATTGTTTTTAATTTACATCTTACACCATTAATTTACATCTTACACCAGTGGAAGAAAGTGGACTTTCTTCCACTCTGGAGTTGCTCATGGTGGGAGGCGCCGAGCAGGTGTGGGCATTCTCATCAGCCCCCAGCTTGGTGCCTGCACGTTGGGGTTTACCCCGGTGGATGAAAGGGTAGTTTCCCTCCGCCTCCGGGTGGGGGGACGGGTCCTGACTGTTGTCTGTGCCTATGCACCGAACAGCAGTTCAGAGTACCCACCCTTTCTGGGGTCCTTGGAGGGAGTGCTGGAGGGTGCTCCTTCTGGGGACTCCATTGTTCTGCTGGGGGACTTCAATGCTCACGTGGGCAATGACAGTGAGACCTGGAGGGGAGTGATTTGGAGGCATGGTCCCCCCCCTCTGAACCCAAATGGTGTTTTGTTATTGGACTTCTGTGCTCGTCATGGATTGTCCATAACGAACACCATGTTCCAACATAAGAGTGTCCATATGTACACCTGGCATCAGGATTCCCTGGGCTGCAGTTCGATGATCGATTTTGTAGTCGTATCGTCGGACCTGCGGCCACATGCCTCGGACACTCGGGTGAAGAGGGGGGCGGAGCTGTCAACTGATCACCACCTGGTGGTGAGTTGGCTCAGGTGGTGGGGGAGGAGGCCGGTCAGATCTGGCAGACCCAAACGTGTTGTGAGGGTCTGCTGGGAACGTCTGGCTGAGTCCCCCGTCAGAGCGAGCTTCAACTCCCACCTTCAGCAGAGCTTCAACCATGTCCCGAGTGAGGCGGGGGACATTGAGTCCGAATGGGCTGTGTTCCGTGCCTCTATTGCTGAGGCGGCCGGTCGGGGCTGTGGCTGTAAGGTCGTTGGTGCCTGTCGTGGCGGTAATCCCAGGACTCGTTGGTGGACACCAGCAGTGAGGGATGCCGTCAAGCTGAAGAAGGAGTCCTATCGGGCCTTCTTGGCCTGTGGGACTCTGGAGGCAGCTGATGGGTACCGACGGGCTAAGCGGCATGCGGCTTCGACTGTTGCCGAGGCAAAAACTCGGGCATGGGAGGAGTTCGGCGAGGCCATGGAGAAAGACTTCCGGACGGCTTCGAGGAGATTCTGGTCCACCATCCGGCGGCTCAGGAGGGGAAAGCAGGGCTCCATCAATACTGTGTACAGTGGAGGTGGGGAGCTGCTGACCTCAACTCGGGACGTAGTGGGTCGGTGGAAGGAATACTTCGAAGACCTCCTCAATCCTACCAACACGTCTTCCGATGAGGAAGCAGAGCTGGTGGACTCAGGGGTGGACTCTCCTATCTCTGGGGCTGAAGTCGCTGAGGTGGTCAAATAGCTCCTTGGCGGCAAGGCCCCGGGGGTGGATGAGATCTGCCTGGAGTTCCTTAAGGCTCTGGATGCTGTGGGGCTGTCCTGGCTGACACGCCTCTGCAGCATCGCGTGGACATCGGGGGCAGTACCGCTGGATTGGCAGACTGGGGTGGTGGTCCCCCTTTTTAAGAAGGGGGACCGGAGGGTGTGTTCCAATTACAGGGGAATCACACTCCTCAGCCTCCCTGGTAAGGTCTATTCAGGGGTCCTGGAGAGGAGGGTCCGCCGGATAGTCGAATCCCGGATTGAGGAGGAGCAGTGTGGTTTTCGTCCTGGTCGCGGAACAGTGGACCAGCTCTATACCCTCTTTGGGGTCCTGGAGGGGGCATGGGAGTTTGCCCAACCAGTCTACATGTGTTTTGTGGACCTGGAGAAGGCATTCGACCGTGTCCCCCGGGGGCTCCTGTGGGGGGTACTCCGGGAGTATGGGGTACCGGACCCCCTTGTACGAGCTGTCCGGTCCCTGTACGACAGGTGTCAGAGCTTGGTCCGCATTGCCGGTAGTAAGTCGGATTCGTTTCCGGTGAGGGTTGGACTCCGCCAAGGCTGCCCTTTATCACCGATTCTGTTCATAACTTATATGGACAGAATTTCTAGGCGCAGCCGAGGTGTTGAGGGGATCCGACTTGGTGGCCTCAGGATTGGGTCCCTGCTTTTTGCGGATGACGTGGTCCTGTTGGCTTCATCTGGTCGTGATCTCCAGCTCTCTCTTGAGCGATTCGCGGCCGAGTGTGAAGCGGCCGGGATGAGAATCAGCACCTCCAAATCTGAGACCATGGTCCTCAGCCGGAATAGGGTGGATTGCTCTCTCCGGGTCAGGAGTCAGGTCCTGCCTCAAGTGGAGGAATTTAAATATCTCGGGGTCTTGTTCACGAGTGAAGGAAGGATGGAGCGCGAGATCGACAGACGGATCGGTGCGGCGTCTGCAGTAATGCGGACTCTGCGCCGGTCTGTCGTGGTGAAGAAGGAGCTGAGCCAGAAGGTGAAGCTCTCGATTTACCAGTCGATCTACGTTCCTACCCTCACCTATGGTCATAAGCTGTGGGTCGTGACCGAAAGAACGAGATCTCGTATACAGGTGGCTGAAATGGGTTTCCTCCGCAGGGTGGCCGGGCTCACCCTTAGAGATAGGGTGAGGAGCTCGGTCATCCAGGAGGGGCTCAGAGTAGAGCCGCTGCTCCTCCGCATCGAGAGGAACCAGTTGAGGTGGCTCGGGCATCTGGTCAAGATGCCTCCTGGACCTCCCTGGTGAGGTGTTCCAGGCACGTCCCTCTGGGAGGAGACCCCGGGGAAGACCCAGGACACGCTGGAGGGATTATATCTCTCGGCTGGCCTGGGAACGCCTCGGGATCCCCCCCGCAGAGTTGGCAAATGTGGCTGGGGAGAGGGAAGTCTGGGCTTCCCTGCTTAGGCTGCTGCCCCCGCGACCCGACCCCGGATAAGCGGCAGAAGATGGATGGATGGATGGATCTTACACCATGCTCCAACTTTTCTTTTAAACTGGAATGTAAAATCTGACAAGGAAGAGGGACATCTGACATTTTAAACCAGAGATCAGACCCAAGGAAAAGCTCAGTTTCACACATATTTAATCAGATGACATGAAAATAAACATCTTCCAAAATGTACAAGACAAAATGAGACCAGTGGATCGACTCGTAGCATCAGAGACATGATGTCCGACATTAAACCTGTCAGATCAAATCTTTTCTGTTGGTCTTTGAAGTCCCGAAGATCATTCTGAACTTGGTCCAGTGGGGAGTTTTGTTTCAGGTCTTTACTTCCCAAAACGGCTAATATTCTGGCTACAGCCTATGGAGTGACTGGGTTGGGTTTACATAAAGATTTCTGTTCATCTTTGGTATAGAGAGAAATAAATTCATGGGTTTATGAAGGATTCCAACATTTGTCTCATTTTACTGCAACATGGATTAACTGGGCCTGGTACTGGTCCAGACATGGAGAAACCTTTCCTTATGGCACCTGGGTCTGTGGCCTTAACATAAAAACTCATCGGATGGGTCCATAAATTCAGCTAAACCTGAAGCCAAGTCCAAAAGGATCATTTAATCCTTCTGTCTACCTTAAATCGACTCCCTCTGGTGACCTCTGTCGCCTAGAACTCTTAAATCATCAAACATCTTCTTTCTGCTCTTTTTCTGTACTTAAATCACTGAAACGAGTTTAAATGCAAACATGAAAATATGAATTACTGCCTTATCACAAAACAGAAACACACATAAAATATTATATTCCACATCATAAATATCTTGGTCTGGATGCTGGTATCAGATCCTCCCACTGAGGTCCTTTATGGCCAAAAATGTCCCATTGACTTCTATTAAATGATATATTTTAATCTTGCAGTCATTCCAGTTTAAAATCCTTCAGTCTTTATTGTCAGCGTTTAATTTGGAGAAAAGATTCTGCCGTTTTCCCATTGTAGGCAGAAGCAGCACATTACGATACTTTTGCTGGTTTTATTATGGAGCTGTGAGACCAACAGGGGGCGCTACTGGTAATTACTTTGAATGTACAAAATCATTTCTGGTAATAAACATTTAATCAGTATTTTAATCAAGTACTTATTTCACACACACACACAAAACAAAAAAATCTCTATTGCCGCTGGTGGTCCCACAAACTGGAATATAAATCAGTTTTTGTGTTTGGTTTTTTTCTGGTTTTGTTTCTGTTAAATAAACGTGACAGAAATTCACACATTCAAGCTGGGATTTAAATGTTTTTAATACTAAAAGTGACTTACTGTTTTGTAGTTTTTTAGCAGGTCTGAGGTTTAAATAAAACGTGAAAAAAATGGAGAATATTGACATTTGATGATTTTGGAGCAGTTTTTTGTACGACGACATTTTTTGGGCTACAAAGTTTACCAGAGGGTGAAAATGCATCAACAGCATATTAAAGATGTGTGAGAGAAAGATACTGTAATTTAAAAGAAAAAAAGACAACAACAGAGATTTTGCAAAAATCCCTAAATTATAGCCCCTCGCTGCATCCCAGACAAAATGATCAACAAGTTAAAAAGAAGTTAAAATGTACAAAAGAAGCCAACCGAGGACATGAGGGTTAAACATCGCTGACAGCCTCCTTACATCCACATTTTCTTATAGAAATAGATTTACTAAAGAAACTTGCAGCCTCTTCTCAGGTACCAGAACCTCTATAAAAAGCATCGCTTTGGGAGCTCGACCAGAATTCCTGAAGAAACACAGAAAAATAACATCTGCAAAAAAATAAAGTAGCAATTCATATTGGGTCTGAAAAAACTGGAAAGCTTGAAAAATAAATCTGAATATTTACAAATCAGTTCTCAGGAGCTGTTCAATCGATCAGTTATTCACAAAAAAGAAAGATTTAAAGTTTAATTCACTGAGTTTTTAGTCATTTAAGCATCCAGAACAGCAGCAGCAGCAGGTCACACTGACGAATAAAAAACAGCAGAAGCTGCTGGAAGCAGCAGAAACAGATGGAAGGAGCAGAGAAAGTTTCAGGAAAACATCAATAATTCTGTTTTAACTCATAAAAGTGTGAATATCGGCTTGCTGATCTGTTACACACACCTGCAGCATTACAGAAACACACGCATATGGAGATAAACACCACTGTAAGGCCTCAAGAGACAGAGTTTTGCATAAAACCTCCAACTTCCTCTTTAACAGTCCATCAGCCAATCAGCTGCTGTTCTGCATGTTTGTGTAGAAGCACACACACATACACACACCCTGAGAGGTTACCGTCACCATGCTGCCTTCACGTCATGCGTGGAAAACTGGGAATCACCGGGGTACACTGTGCAGGAGCTGACGGTTCAACAGCCGCTTGCAATCAGGACCACACACACACTCCTCATCCTCCAAAATGACATCATGTGTTGGAAGGATCAGACCGGTTCTGGTCCCACCAGGATCCGAGTTCTGTTCAGAGACCGGCTCAGCAGCTTCAGGTCCAGACAGGAGCCGGGTCAGTGCTGCTAAAGGGTGGCGAGGATCCGAAGGAAGGAGATGATGAGGACACAGAAGGACTGTCCAACCCCAAAAACCAGAGCTTCCAGAGAGATCATGGTCTTCCCAGCTGCCTTGTAAACGCCGGCTATGGCTGCACCTACAGACAGAAACACCTCGACGTCATTACTCTAAACTTTATCAGTCCTAATTACCACATTACAGACATTTTGGTCCTTTCACATACTTTCCCAACCCATTTTTTGGCCTTATAGGACGATCATAAAATTTCAGTTTAATTATATCACTTTCTTTTAACTAATAAAGTTTATTCATTTTCATGTACTAAATGTTAGCGAGATGTAGGTCAATTTAAACATTGAAATCAAAGTTTGTACATATTTTCAGGAAATTAAAGACTGACTGAAAAAGAAAAAAATCTCAAACATGTCATTTATGGAAATCGGTGAAAACAGTGAAATTATATCATTAAATTAGCATTTAAAGCCCTAAAAACATCTGAATAATTACATTTTTAGTCATTTTGATTAGGGCTGATATTAGCTGAGTAATCTAATCAAAATAGTGGGATAAAATATGTATCTAATGCTTTTAAGAGCAGTTTTATTCTGAAAGTTTATTTCCCAATCACCTGAAAGGACAGTCGCTGAAGCGAGCTGTCACAGGAGCAGGCAAAAGAAAAGGCAGATTATTCTAAATAATCACATCCAGAACTCTAAATTACAGGTTAGAAATACTCAATCCGGCCAAAAGTAAAGGAGATTGGGAAGGAGTTTCATTTTTAACACTGAATCGCAGAGTTTCATCTGACGTAGCGTCACCATCACAACGTACTGCATGATCATCATCATGCAGACGGTGAGTCAGGAAGCAAATGCATCTGCACAGAACCCCGTTTCCCTTTGCTAAATCCGCGTCAAAATGCCCGAATTCTGTGCTGTATACGGTCACTGCAAGCATTCTGAGAAAAAAAACGTTTCTTTTGTGTGCTGAGGGTGTCACAAGAGAGTTAGTTTTAAAAAATGACAGAAAGAAGAAAACAGAAGGGGATGGAGACCTTCTGAAGCCAGTAAGACAAAAATTTCTTTTCATTTTTAAAATCTTGATATGAAACCTGACGACTATCTTTTTGTGCTGTTTTGCATTAAATCTGTAGATCAACTTCCGTCCTAATCAAAACAATCAAAAGCTGAAAGTAAATGCTGGGATTTTAACCCTTTAAATACAGGTTTTATGAGATGGTTTTAATAACACACATGTGATATCATGAAAACTAAAACTCCCAGTAAACCTCTATTAAATCTTCACTTTCTTTTAGAAAATATATGAATAGTGAGAAATCCTGCTACCTGCGGACAAAGCCTCAGATCTGTCCGGAGTTCGTCAAAATACTGACTTTGATGCATCATTAAGTTTTTGTCTACCATCAAACTGAATTGTAGTCTGATCAATATAGTCATTATATTGGGTAATCGGACAGATTGCAATATATAGGAGGTGTTTCTGTAATACCAAATCCTAATCCTGTCTCAGCATCTTTACAATGTTAGAGAGAGAAAATCCAGACAGAGGGCTTACTGGTGAGGACTCCACCACAAACTGGTCCCAGGATGCCCATGAGTAGGATGGCTATGGGCGTGAAACGGGCCATCTTGTGTTGTCGGAGTGTAGCGAGGGAAAGCAGGGCTGCAGGCAGGTGGAAGATCAGCGAGGAGACGGCGGCCCACAAAAACACTCCATACCACATCTCTGGACAAACAGCAACATCACAGATCATCAGACATCATCATCATCATCAGACACCTTATGTTCAGCTTCATCATCCTCTGAGTGGAACAGACATGTTTCCATGTGATGATAAAGTAAACTCCAGTTCACTTCCTGTCATTGTAAAAGTAATGCATCAACAGATAGTGATGAAACAAGCACACAGCAGACACAACTTCCACACTTCCACTCATTCCTCTGCTTTTTTTTTTCTTCTCCGCTTTTTGCATTTATTTAAACTATTATTTTCCTATCATCCTTATCAAACCAAGTCCAACCTGACTGTAAAGTCATTTTAAATTAATAATTAAATTTAAACATATTAAAATGAATTAGTTTATTTTATGATTTTTAAAATAAAAATTAAATTATTATTATTGTTGTTGTTATGAAGCCATAAGTAATTTTAAATTACGACCTTCAATAACTCATTCCACCAATCAAAATTGTTTTCTTAATCCACTCCATTCTGGTTGCACACTTTTATCCAGATATACAGAGGTTCAGGCTTGGTTCTGGTTGAATGATGGATCCTCAGATCACAGAGAAAACATTTGTAAATTAACACCTAACAGGAGATCATCATGATGATGATCAAAATGTTGGGATAAAATTATATCTAAAATGACGGATGCTAAATGCAAAATCATAATTAAAAACAGTTGTATGTGTGCAGAACTTTTTTTTAAAAAATGTATTCTTCATTAGGAAGGTAATTTCTATTATTAGCTAAATGAGTCATATGTTAACTGAGGGCATGAATATACATTGTATATACACTACTCACAAAAAGTTAGGGATATTTGGCTTTCAGGTGAAATTTATGGAAAATGCAATATGTTCATGCTACAGTGATATAATATCATAAAAGTAAGACATTTAAGTAGAAGGATGCACTACTGATTTCCTCATCTCAAAAAATTCATTCAACACAAAAGGTAACAACAATGGTAGTTACACCACAACAAAAAATTTGAACGTCTCAATATCTCGTCATGTGCCCTTGAGCATCAATTACAGCTTGACAACGATGTCTCATGCTGTTCACAAGGCAACTTATTGCCTGCTGAGGCATGGCATCCCACTCTTCTTGAAGGGCAGCCCTCAGGTCATTGAGGTTCTGGGGTGCAGGGTCTCGAGACTCTACACGACGGCTCAGCTGATCCCACAGGTTTTCAATGGGATTCAGGTCTGGAGAGAGTGCAGGCCATTCCATTTGAGGTACACCAGTCTCCAACAGCCGTTCCCTGATGATGCGGCCTCGATGAGCAGGAGCATTGTCATCCATGAAGATGAAATTAGGCCTGTGCTGTTCATGTAGGGGCACAATCACTGGATTAATGATGTTATTCAGGTAGTATGGGCTTGTCACTGTACCATTCACAAAGTGTAGGGCAGTTCTGTACCAAGTGGACACCCCTGCCCACACTGTAACACCGCCACCACCAAAAGCTCGCCTGGTGACAACAGTGGCTGATGCATAGCGCTCCCCCTGACGTCTCCAACATCGTTGCCGGTCATCATTTCTGCTCAGTGTGAATCGACTTTCATCAGAGAACAGCACTGAGGCCCATTGGTTCCTCGTCCAGCGTAAATGCTCCCTGGCCCATGCAAGACGATGATGCCTGTGCCTGGTGGTGTGGTCAGGTACCCGTGCAGGTCGTCTAGCACGCAGACCACGCTGATGTAAACGGTTTAGAATGGTCTGACGTGACACTTGGGTGCCTCTCACCTCTCTTAAACGTGCCTGGAGTTGAGTGGCATTCATCATCCGGTTTCTCAGGGCAGTGTTCACAATGTAGCGGTCATCAGCACGGGATGTGGCCAAAGGACGTCCACTTCTAGGCCTTTCTGTGACTCTTCCAGTCTCTCGATATCTCTGTTGCAACCTGCTGGTGACACTCTGTGACACTCCAAGCTCAGTGGCCACTTCTGTCTGAGAACGTCCTGTTTGAAGCGTCGCAATGGCAAGGGACTGTTGTTCCATTGTTAGGTGTCGTCTTGGTCTCATGATGTCAAAATGTGAACAGCATGATGAGGACAACTGTTTAAACACCAGCTCTAATTGAACCAGGACATTTATTGGTCAATTCGAGGATCACACACCTGCCGTGATTTTTGCCGTTAAGCTCCTTGTTAGAGAACAGCAACTTGTGCAAAATTTATTGAAACATTTAACAGTTGGACATGTGCATTTAAAAGCTTAGAGAAGATCACATTAAGTTCACCTGTACAGGTTTGAATGCATTTTAGGCTTGTTGTGAAATTTCACCCAAAAGCTGAATATCCCTAACTTTTTGTGAATAGTGTATATGGCTAAACAAATATAAAACCAAAATTCAACCAATTAATTTAGCTGCAGCCTTCCTATGTCTACTGACCAACCTACTGCATACATTGATAGAAATCCACCTGTAAAGCAGACATAGAGCACGTATAAACCAGACATAGAGCAGGTATAAAGCAGACATAGAGCAGGTATAAAGCAGGTATGAAGCAGACATAAACCAGACATAAAGCACGTATAAACCAGACATAAAGCACGTATAAACCAGACATAAAGCAGGTATAAAGCAGGTATAAAGCAGATATAAAGCAGGTATAAAGCAGACATAAAGCAGAAATAAAGTGTATATAACGCAGACATAAATCACTCAGACCGGGTCCTCCAGGGATCAATGTGGTTCAAAACAAACACTGTCGCAGGTCACTGTTTTACCACTACAGCAAAACACAACATTACACTGATGACATCATTTAGATTAATCAGCAGATAGTAAAACATTCCTACAAATCTAAAACATTAAATGACGATTTACAAGTTTTTAAAGAACCCAAAACTCACATTTAGCTTACAAATGTTAGCATTGTTTGGATTAACCCAAACCTATAGCTATAACTATGACTAACAGCTAACGACACCATTAAATTCTAAATTATACCTTACTTAAAAGGAAAACATCTTTCTCGACAATTGTTTGTCCTTAATGTCTTAATTTCTAACACATATAATCTATAAGCTAACTAGCTCCCAAACATTAGCTCACCTGAGAAGTCACTGAGAGATGTGTCGTTTCCTCGCTGGGTGCTGTTTTTTCTCGGCACTAAATTCAAACCAAGGATCTGCTGAACAAAACCGATCTCATTATACCGGTTCTGCATGTCTCAAACCTATGTGGGGGTCTCTGAAGGAAAAAAATATCCCGCAGACATGAGAATCCGAGGAGAGTTGGCTCAGTGTCGGGGGTGACGCAACAATAAACACCAAGACGGTCTTCTTCTGTGACGGAGCAATTAGCTCCACAGCGCCCCTGCTGGACAGACAGGGTAACTCTAGTATAAATAATTCTATTTTCCACTGGCGTTATCAGAGGAAAACACCAGTTTAAGTCGCAAAGAGAAACTAATGGCAATATTATATATAATATCTGGACAGATGGGGTTACTCTAGTATAAATAATTCTATTTAACACTGGCATTACCAGAGGAAAACACCAGTTTAAGTCGCAAAGAGAAACTAATGGCAATATTATATATAATATCTGGACAGATGGGGTTACTCTAGTATAAATAATTCTATTTAACACTGGCATTACCAGAGGAAAAACACCAGTTTAAGTCGCTAAAAGAAACCAATGACAATGATGATATCAGGAAAAAGCAACATGAAAACTGGAGAAATGCCAAGGACTGAAGAAAGAAAGAGCACTGTGGACTGTGTTCCTCCTGAGCTCCAGAGGTGGCTCCAAACAGATACCTGGAAAAACATCAGAGATCTCTGTCCGGAACAGCTAAGATACTGTGTGGGATCTTAAGGCCCCCAGGCCTTAAAAAACAAACAAACAAACAACTATATACATGTAAACTAGGATTGAAAAGAGTTACCAAGGCAAGATATTGATAAAACTTCACTTTTTTTTTTCTCCTGTAAACATCTTTAACATGTACTTTGTACCAAAGGGGGAAATTGTGGAGTTAACTGTTTTGGTGGTCCACCCCACTGAAGATCACATTGTGCTGAATGTGGCCCCTGAATTGGAATGGGTTTGACATTTAGTTGTTCTTGTAACTCAACCAGCATGACTGACCAAACTTCATCATCACCACTGACATGTCAGCTGGTCATTGTGTTGAGGGGCAGAAATACAGTGGATAGGGTTAATCTCATTTTTGTGGTAGATACTTCCAAAATGAATCTAATCTCTCCATTTAATTGTGGACAAACTCTTGTCATAGAAACTGGCAGCAGACTGTGAAAATTGACATTGTCTGCCTGACATTTGTTGTTCTGTAAAACCTTTGACAACAGCTGTAGGTCTGAATCATCTGTGGCGAGTTTCCTGTCCAGCAGTTTCAGATACTTCTCCCAAAATGAAGTTAGACAGATGGAATAATTTGGTTATCAGTATCTTATGGTGGTCAGCTGATGTTCTTTGGGCACATTAAATAGCGGAACCTAGACCTCTCTAACTCCAGATACACTGCCCCCACAGGCTTGATGGCCGCAACACTTCCTCTGCTCTTATAATCCTGATGCACCCATCACTGAAACAGGGCAAATCTGGACCCATCGGGCCACACGACCACCTTCCATTGGTCCAGAGTCAGTCTTTATGCTCCCCATGAAAATGTTGTAGCCTTTTCGCTGTTTCACCTTGCTGGCAAAGTGGCTTTTTTAAGACTCTTCAGCTGTTTGGTCCAAACCCTTTGAGTTCTGGTCACATTGTTCATGCAGAAATGCTCTCATTTTTATTGATAAATGGTGTGTGTGTGTGTACTTTAAAAACAAAAAAAAAAAAACAGTTTCACCCCCCCCCCCCCCCCCCCCCCCAAAAAGTGTTGATGTGATGATAGTGCTGGGTATTTCTTAACCACGTTGTAATAGTTGATAAACCTCTTAGAGGTTTTCTTTATTCCAACAGTTTGACCTTTTTAACCAGACTTAACACCTCTCCACAAGCACATGGTTAAGAAATGAGACGCCGTTCACTGCATCATTTACTGTTATAATTTGTTGCAGCTGAAACATCGTCAGCTATGCAGTAATTTCCCAATAGGAGACTCTGACCTATTACTGAGATAAATTTCAGGTGTCAGAAACTCAAACATGTCTGAGTTTGGTTCTGGTTTGACTCCGTTAACTCACCGTACACTTGGCAGGTTGTAAGAAAATCCCAGAGTTTTGCTTGAAGTGAAGCTGTGAGGATAACAGAACTGTGGTCTGAATGTAAAAAGTTTTGGACGCAACAGAAATGTAGTTGTTGCTAAAACCAGCTGATGAGAAACTTTTTACACCGAGGCTGTCTCTTACTGTCCTGCTAACACAAACATGTTGACACCAGTTTCATCTTAGCTTCATGGTAAACAAAAGTATCACTCAGAATAAAGAGAAAAGTCACAAAAATAAATAAAAAAGTGACTTATTGGTGCAGCGAATTTCAGATTTTCACTCCTTTCTGCCAACCCATCTCATCTTTCTGTATAGGCGTTTCTCTTTACAAAATATTTTATTCATACAATCATTTCTGTAACTATAGCAACATTACTATTTTAATTTGAGTGTCAGAATATCAGTTGCACATCACCTCATAGGAACAACAGTATATAAACAAATGCAGAAAAAAATTATCCTGATGCATCTGAGTCAATCTCTTCTTCATCTTATCAGTCCATCCTGTCTGTACACATCATCCATCCGTCCGTCCGTCCGTCCATCCATCCGTCTGTGATGAGCCAATGGGAGTATTGCTGGTCCTGAAGGGGCATGTGATTGGTTCAGCTCTGAGCAGCAGCTTCTGCTGGGGGGACCCAAACAGAACTTGCTGGGCAGAATGAGCTGGCCGTCAGTACGTGATGCAAGACCCTCATGCCGGCCCGTTCACCGTTTGCTCTGAAGCCACACAACTCCTGCCCAGCCTGGTAAAGAAGGACGAAGAAGAAGATGAGGATGAGCATTGGCAGTATAAAAAAAAAAAGTTTAAACAAAACAAAACAAAATTAGTTGAGAGACAGAAGTCTTACTTGGCCTCCTCTGTGGTGGACGTCTCTTTCAGAGGACCATTGGGAAGCTCCGCCGTGGGCCAACACTTCTCACTGGAGACCAGATATGAGAGAAGACGACGTCAGATCAATGAATGAGGAAGATCCTTTTCAACATTTGACAAATTTGAGTGATTTAAAGGCCATCTAAAGCTGGAGTTAGTAGCTTTACATTAAGCTGACTTCAGTGTTTTTAACTGAGTCACTAAATCAGGCTGGTTAGATCCTCTCCATCAGCCGCAGCAGTGAGTTTACCCTCAGAGTGCTGAGCTGCAGCATCCCACAAATAAGACAGAGATGTAACCGTGACAACGAGAGGTGCAGCTAAATCGCCTCTGCAGTCAGGAGTACATAAATCCTATATATTACGCCTGGTTTTCTCTCAGAGAAAGCAGATGGGAGAGGCTGCAGGACCTCCACCCAAACCTGGGAGGTTTCATTCTGGAAACTACATAATAAAAATGAGTTTGAACATTTCTTTTCAACCTAAGTAGAGAATTTAGAAACAGAAAATAACATCTGGATTGCTTTGACTTCCAGCTGTTCTTCAGTAGATTGGCTGCTAAATGACATACAAATTATTAGGGGTGGGAAATTGAACAGAAACAAAAAACAAATATTGCAATTGTTTATTTCACAATTTCAAAATCGATTTTTAAAAAATAAATTTTTTTTCCCCAAATAAATAAAAATAATCTATTATAAAATTTTTGTCATTCTTATTGTTTTTATTGACCTTTTTACTTGTCTTCTTGGACATTATATCAGCAGAATGATGGTCTGGCTACTGTGTTGTTTTTTCCTCATTGAAACCAAGAAAAATTACTTGCAAAGTTTTGAACATTTTTTTTGTTTTTAGTCTACAAAAATCAGCAAAATCAAAGAATTAAGAATAGTAATTTACATCGAATCGGCACCCAAAAAATTGGAATAAAATTGGGACAAAAAATAAGAGTCACAGCTCTACAAATTCTACTGACACAGTGGAAATAAAGAAACAAGATCAGAAATCTGGAATTACAGTGGGGCAAAAAGTATTTAGTCAGACACCAATTGTGCAAGTTCTCCCACCTAAAAAAAAGAGGCAAGGGGCCCTTGGGGTCAAAAGGATCATGAGTACGATGAACGAAAGTCCCAGAACCGTACAGGGACCTACAGAATGACCTGCAGACAGCCTGAATCTAAGGAACAAAGCCTACCATAAGTAACACACTACGCCGCTAGAGGCTTAAATCCTGCAGTGACAGGCGTGTCCCTCTGCTGAAGCCTGTACATGTCCAGGTCCATCTGAGCATTTGGAGAATCCAGAAGAGGACTGGGAGGATGTCATATGGTCAGGTGAAACCAAAATAGTACTTTTTGATAAAAACTTGTCTTGTCATGTTATGTGGAGAAAGAATGGTGAGCTGCATCCAAAGAACTCCATACCCACTGTGAAACATGGGGGTGGAAACATCATGCAAAGGGACCAGGATGACTGATCCATGTAACAGAAAGACTGAATGGGACATGTATCGTGAGATTTTGAGAGAAAACCTCCTTTCATCAGCAAGAGCATTAAAGATGAAACGTGGCTGGGTCTTTCAGCATGACAACGATCCCAAACACACCGCCCAGGCAGCGAAGGAGTGGCTTCGTCAGAAGCATTTCAAGGTCCTGGAGTGGCTTAGCTAGTTCCCAGTCTCAAAACCACGGAAAATCTTTGGAGGGAGTTGAAAGTCCATGTTGCCCAACGACAGCACCAAAACATCACTGCTCCAGAGGAGATCTGCATGGAGGAATGCACCAAAATACCAGCAACAATGTGTGAAAACCTTGTGAAGACTTACAGAAAACATTTGACCTCTGTCATTGCCAACAAAGGATATATAACAAAGTATTGAGATAAACTTTTGTTATTGACAAAATACTTAATTTACCAAGAAATTTACCAATTATTTAATAAAAGTCCTACAATGTGATTTTATGGATTCTTTCTCCCCATTCGGTCTCATAGTTTAAGTGTACCTGTAATAAAAAAAAAAACAAAAAACAGGCCTCTTGCATCTTTTAAGTGTAAGAACTTGCAAAATTGGTGGTTGACTCAATATGTTTTTGCCCCACTGTAAATATTGTTTCTTCCGCAGATCAAACTCCGGTGACTGCAAGGCATCAACCTCATATGGAGTCGGTCATGTTTAAACAGAAAAAACTATATTTAAAAAGGATGTATTTGGGTTTTTTGGGATTGTATTGTGTCAGTCATGCTACTGGACTTGTGATGTTTTAAATCCAACTGATGCATGCAATTGTAAAATCGTAATAAAACCCAAACACTTTATTCTAAAATGACACTCCATAAACAATTATATAGATTACTGAACAGTTACCTTTACTTTGTAGGACAAAGCTGCTGGTTATTCTACAGTAGATAAAACACATTGGATGCATTTCTTTTTTTAATGTCATGCTTTCTGGGCTGATGAGCCGTCCTACACAATGATACCTTGCTTGACCCCAGTAATCATCCATTACAACTAATATTAGGATCGTGTTTGGGTAAGATTTATACGGTATCAATTTAAATAACTGTGGCATAAAACACCATGAGTAATTACAAAATTAAATCATCGTGACATCCCTAGATGTGGGTAAGGCATACATGAAATTACATAGCCAGGTGAGAGGAATAGTGTGGAGGAAAGTCTGTACTGGGTTCAGCCTGGAAATGTCAGGATCAAGATGGAAGATATCGTCAAAGATGGTGGAGAATGACAGAGCTAAGATCCGACTCTAAGAAGGAACATAAGGAGGCGGAAAAATACGAAGGATTGAAGAAGGAAGATGAGAAGATGAGAGAAATGAAGGAGACAGTGGTGACAGTGGTCATCAGATCACTGGGAGTAGTGGGAGAGTTTCTACTGTTACAAGGAAGAAATGGAACAGTTAACATTAAAAAATACTAATATCCAAATGTATCTCTTTTTATAATCCAAGCATTTCTTGGACATCCATATCTTTAATCTGCATTTATAATTATGTTTATTAACATGTTTTGAGAGTCTGACTTGAATCGACAGAGAACACCAGCAGCAGCTCAGCGAGCCACCTGTGATTTAAACAAGCAGCTTATTGATCCAATTAAATGCTCCAAAATGAACCCCCAATAATAAAAACAGAGGGAAACATAACACTTTTCATGCAGTTTCCATTCTAAATGAATTTTAAGGGAATGAAAAACTACTTTTTCTGCCCACAGTGAGAAGCCAGTGTTATCACATCTAAACTTGACTGTCATGGATCGTCTTGAGTCCTCATCTTTACCGGGATGACGATGCTACCAGTCTTGAAGAAGAAGAAAAAAGAAAAAAAGAAAAAAAAAAAAAAATTCAGCAGTCTCACCATGCCAGGACGTCAATGTGGCCAGAGGTACACTTGACGATTACATAAAGATGCATTGTGTTGATTTGTACTTGTCTAAAGCCATTTTGTCTTTTGTTTTTTGTCCAGTGAGGCTTGGAATGATGCATCTTCTGGTTCTTTAACCATCATTGTTATATCGAATAATATCAGGAGCAGTCAGATGCCTCTTTTCCATTATTATCAGCTTGTCTCAACTTAACTCACTTCAACTCATCTTAGCTTGGTCCCGTTTCTTTTCCATTACAATTTAGTACCAGATCTAAAATGGGCAACTATGTTGTAGTAAACTTCCACAACCTACTGCAGTTATTCTACTTTGACCTGCAGCCGGAGCCGACTGAGACTGGCCGCCTGGGAGTGCTTTAGGACGAGGAGAGACTCCCGCTGCTCGTTCCTTAAAGTAACTGCAGAACAATATGTGCCTTCAAGTCAGTCGCCAAAACACCAGAAAAGTCTCTAATAACTCCAGTAAAAGTTGCTAGATTTGTCGCTAGTCGCTTTTAACAAAAAAAGTCGCCAGATTTAGCGAGAAACTCGCCAAGTTGGCAACGGTGTCTGAATGAAACCAAAGCGGCTGTGGAAGGAGTTTACAGCACAGCGCAGCAATGACAGTGACGCTCGATTAGCAACTGAAGGCAGCAAGAGAGGAAACTGCAAAGAGAAAAATAATCGCACCCTTTTATTTTTATGATCGTAGAACCCCAGGTCGTAATGGAGATTAAAAATGGATTAATCGCCCAGCCCTACTAGACACTGCTGAAAACTCCGTTGCTAGCCGTAGCCATTGAGTCAGAAAGCTCTTGAAAGATTTTTTCATTTTGTGTCGCTCCATCCAGTTCCCTCTGTATCCTTTCCTTAGCAACCGAGGAAAGAAATGTCTCCACCTTTAGAGTCGGACCATGGAATAGACTTTTGTTGCGGCATTACTTGTCACGTAATGTAAACAACTTGCGAGTTGGAATCTGAGTGATGTCACTCCCTGACCCCTGATTGGCCAGACCTATAGCGGCATGCAGTCTGGCAATGTCATACAACCTAACTCAGCTCTCTTAGAACCTGGGCTGGGGACAGAAAAAGTACGGGTAAACGGGTACAAAAGCAGAGTGGAAAACCCGACAAACCAAGGCGAGTTAGGTTGAGACAGGCTGATCATAATGGAAAAGGGTCAAGAGATGCAGAGGGTGAGTTCAGTTCAGCAAATGAGTGTAAGAGATGAGGTCAGGGGACATATGGAGGGAAACCCAGTACAGGACAACTGATGAGAGAGCGCAGTGAGGAAACCGTTTGATCAGGAAACTAGAGAATTTGGGTTGAAGCCGATGAGAACATGTAAACTGTTTTCAGTGTAGGATACAAGCGAACCAGGGGATCACAGACTGAAACTGTTTTTAAGAGTTGAGATAAATCTGCTTTAACAGTTTCTGATCAAATTATAAAACCACTTTCATGAAAATGGTGACAGAGAAAACGACAGCTCCACATATAGGAAGCAAAATTGTAAATCCTGAACCTGTGAGTTCTTAAGATCAGTGCTGGTGAGCCTGGACAGAGACTGCTTCCCTCTCTGCAGGTTAGCATAGTGGCGTGCATGTGTGCGATGGTGTTTGAGGACTGGAGTCTGACCCTGTTTTGGGACAGCAGGCTGCAGCCGAGCTGTTGATGTCTGAGTCCACACACTCCACTACTAAGTATTTCTCTGCAGAGGCAAGCTTGTCTTCATCACTGGAACAGACAGGTACAACACATCAACATTAATATGTGATGCACACTGACCATTCTCAGCACACACACGCACACACACATACAACACAGTGACAGGTGAAAGTGGGAGCATGCAGAGTGGACAGAACGCAGGAAAACAAAAGGATGGTGGTATGGAAATGATGGAGTTTGGGAAGTCTACAGAGGAAAAACTTCTAAATGTACAGCAAATGGAGAAAATCAGCTGTTTTGAATGTTTAGCTGTGCAACTGCCTTGAAAAGGGACTCTGATTGGACCAAAATGTACCAGCCGTCAGTCTTGCTTTGTCTCAGAGAACCACCAAGAGTCTTGATGAGGACTCAATCAAAGCAAAACACTTACAAAGATCCAAATCGACGAACCTAAAATCCTACTAGAGAGCTACTGATCCAATACTGGAGAAACAGAAAGTCTAAGATAAACAGTCCATGACTATTGTTGACAAAAAGTTGTTAACCCTTAAAACTCCAATACCTTTTTGTTTTAATGTAAAAATACATATAAAATGCCAACCCTTTAAATCTCAGACAACGTCCAGACATCATTTATTCAGAACAGCATCAATCGTCAGATTGAGGCTGAGATGATGCAAAATGAATGGAACTATAGATATAGCATATTGGCATATGACATTTCTTTCCTAAGGCCATTTTTTTTTGCCATTTACAGTTATTTATGCAACTATTTACCTACAATTCTCACAAAACCAACTCAAACTCAGGTTGTTTTTGGATCCACAGTCACCAAAAACATCCTAATTTTATTTGCAATGGATGACTGTAACGACCAATAACGTAATAGCCTCCAAAACTGTGCCATTTTTGCTCATTTTCAGTTTGATAAAATAACTTACCAATAATGTGATCATATCCAACTTTTGATGTGAAAACTGCAAAAAAATTGAACATATTGTACATAGCAGAGAAATGGGGCCAAATTTATGTATTATTACATCTTCTGCTACATTATAATATTTTTTCAAGACTTGAATGCTTGGCCAATAACCAACTATAAACATCACATCAGCAAATTTTTACATTACTGGCTTTCTTATATTAAAAATGGACGGTCTATTAAATTACTGATTGCTGCAATGAATATTATTTTTGTCCTTTTGTAGACAGAAAGTACTCTTGTCAGTTCATGGAATTTTACATTTTTTACTTGAGATGCATTTTAGCTTGTAAAGTACTTTGTGCATGGCTGTACAAATACCTTTTATCTTGACTTTGGCCTTTATCATTGGCTGCTCACGATTGGATATTATAAATTTAGGCTATCCGATTGGTGGAAATGTTGACAAGAAGTGGCTTCATCATAGTTTCCAGGTTAAAATACAGGTCTCTAAGCAACATGGTACAGATATCTTTTTTCATCATGAAAATGTGATAAAAAATGGTGGACCACTTATGGATAAAAGCTACATTTCACGGGTGGTTAAAAATGCTTGGAAAACTTCAACAGATCACCTAAAACAGAGGTGGGCAAGTCCAGGCCGCGAGAGATGCAATCCTGCGTGTGTTGGAAGTTTCCCTGATGCAAAACGCCTGACGTGTATCACACTCAACATCAAAGGTTGTGTCCACACTATACCCAACATAGTGCCCTATATAGTGCTCATCCCTTTTCTAGAAGTGTCCCAATGTCAATTAAAAAAATAAATAGTGGACTCAAAATTACCCACAATGCATCTTGAAAAAGTAGTGAGCATTGATGGTCACTAGACGGGTCAATATAGACGAAAATGCATTGAGGGCAAGTGCACTTCAAAGAATGTTTAAAAAAAAAAACATTCATTTCCTTATTTTTTTTTTTTTTAAAACAAGTTTGGGTTTGATTTGGAATGATGTGTGGTTGTTGCTGTGGTGACCGTCGGTAGTCACGTGATCAAACTGTGCATCAGTCTGCTAACCACACATTGATATGTTTCAGGTGTGTAACAGCAGGGACACACTTGCGAGACTGCAACTCTCGAGGACTGCAGTTGGAAACCGCTGTTACAGGGCAAACAATTGATTACAATTTACACAGATATACACACTACCATCCATAGAAACTTTTTACGATATAAATGGAGTTTTAAGGGCTATATCACATTTCAACACATTAATTACTTAACTTAGGAACATGACAGATTGCTTTACTCTTCATCCTTTAAAAGTCATGGTATAAACATGTTTGTGGTTAAAGCGCTGAAGCCCAAAGTGAATTAATCGGAGTATTAATAAACTCAGTTGTTGAGGTAAACTTCAGAAACATGCCGTTAGGGGCAAAGTCCTGACTGGGTTCCGCTGGCCCAGACCCTTAAGATAAACTGGATCAGGTCGAACCAAAACTCAAGAAACAAAAGTGGACGACAGCTTCGGTAGAAAACACATGCAGAATGGAGATAATGAAAAAACAAGAGTAGAAACCAAAGATATAAACTGGGGAAAAAAAGTTGGTGGTTGACGTGACAACAAGACTACATCACGGCTGCAGGCTCATCTCTGATTGGCTGTACATACCGATAAGATTTCAACACTCTGAAGAAGACCACACCCACAACGCACAGCAAGAGAGAGAGGGGAAGCTCAGACTGTGAGTGTCGTTCATTACATTACACAGTTTTTTACTCTCTCACACACATGCGCACACACACATTAAATGCAGCATTAACAAGAGGACGGTGAGACAGAGGACAACCATCTTTAAACTTTGACATTTACTGGGGCATTTCATACATTTAATATTCCGTCAAGAGTGAAACTGGATAACTGAGTCTTTTAAAGCAATTACCAACTCAGAATGAATCTCAAGATTCAGTCAAGGATCAAGCTTTTAAAATAGAGTAACAAACACTTAGCATCCACTTTATCAGGTCCATCTGCTTGTTTACTAAAATATCTAACCAAGCAGTCACATGACAGCAACTGAACTGCATTCAGTCAAGTAGACATGGTCATGGCAACTTGCTAAAGGTCAAACTGACCATAAAAGTGACAAAAAAAAAATGGGATTTAAGAGATCTTGAATGTAGCATGATTGCTGGTATATTAGCAACTGCTTTTCTACTGTGATCTTTCACATAAACCTCTAGAGTTTACAGAGGATGGTCTGGTCACGGTCAGAGAATGGCAGCAGTTGTTTGGACAAAAATAGACCAAAAAGGTTGGAAAGTCTCCATTTCAGCTCCACATTCATTTAGGGTCAGAATATGGTGTAAACAACGTGAACGATCGAATCCATCCTGCCTTTTATCAACGCTACAAGCCGCTGCTGTGTAGTGATGTGGGGGATAATTTCTTGGCCCACTTTCAGCCCTTTATGCCTTCTCATTTGTGCTTGGAATGGTACACATGGTTTTTGCTTCCAAAAGCAAAAATTAGGTGGCAGAATATCCAAGCCTTCTACTGGAGTCCCAATCTTATTGATCTGAGCCTAAACGGTGGAGGATTATACACTGTCATAGCACCGTCCCTTCATGTGGATGTCCATCATTCCCCTCTTCTGTTTCAGCTTCGCTTTCTACGTTATACTTCAACAAAGACATTAAATTATTGGGTTACTGCAGCTATCACTCATACCTTGCCTACCAGGTAAGAGTATGGGCTATGGAAAGTTTAAGAGATTCCCAAACCGCCCTGAGCCTTGGTGGAAATGGGGCCTTTATAACACGGTATGGCTGAAATACCATCTACTTCAATACTGTTGCTGACCATGTCCATTCTTTTATGACCACTTGTGATGGCTACTTTCAGCAGGATGACGCACCATTTCACAAAGCTCAAATCATCTTCCAATGATTTCTTAACATGAAAATGAGTTCACCAATGGTCTCTACCGTCATCAGACCTCAAACCAATAGAGCACGTTTAGGATGTGGTGGAACGGGAGATTCTGAACGTGGATGTGCAGTCAGGAAGTTTGCAGCAGCTGTGTGACGCTACCATGTCAACATGGAGCAAAATCTCTGAGGAATGTTTCCAACCTGTTCCTAGAGGAGGCCCTGATAAAGTGGATGGTGAGTGCACCAAACTTTGTTGATTAAACTAACACGAGATGTTGAGCCAGAATATAAGGTGGTATGGTATCAGTCTATACAACGTCATTCATGACATTCAGTCAGTTACCACAGACGAGTGTGTGTCTCGATGTGATGGACAAACCTCTTGAAAACAGCGGTCTCAGTTTTGGCGTCGACAGTGAGACTGACTGTTTCTTTCATGGAACCATTGATGACTGTCTCAGTGATGCTCCTCTGCTCAGAACAAGAATTTTCCTCCTCCTGGTTCGACCTCCCACAGTCCTTCGGGGAAGCAGAGGATGGAGACGCCACACCGCCCTCCAACCAACCATCACACTCTGAAAGGCATTAAAGATGACACGAGTCGGATCAGAGTGTATACTCTAGAAATCACAGATGCAGAACCAACACATCTCCGCAGTCTGGTTTCCTTTTGACATTCTTAGTCACATAAACGTCACATTTCTTGTTTTAGCTTCTGAAGACTTTAGATTTGTGTTGCTAGTGGAAAAACGCGACAACTGGAAAAACCTCAGATGGTAAAGGCAAGCTTGCAGAACTAACCCTCAGGTGGAACTGGTGCATTGACTCCAAGGGGGTCCATTGTCTCCATACTGGTTTCCATAGCAACGGGAGAGTTGCACCTCAGAGGGTCTTTGGGACTGAAAAAGAGATATTTCTATTTAAGTGATATTTCGGAGTTTGAAAACAACATTAAAAATATGTCCTTATAGAGTCTGCAGCTCAGAACCAGACCGGTTCTGGTGTCTTACCTGACAGGGGAGAAGTTGGAGAAATCAGCCCAACCTGCTTCAGAACTGGACATGACGGCTGAGCTCCATGCTGCATCGGGAAGGACTTTAGTGGCAGACAGAGGGGAGGGTGCATCAGAGTTGTTGGGGCTGGAGGCTGAAGCTGTGGATGTTCCTGTGTCCATGGGGATGTCATCAAAGTTGGCCGTCCACACCGGCCCTGCAGACAATATTGGTTTTAAAAAATTAATAAAAAAATAATTTGAAGCGAGGTCACTGAATCTCGCCTGCACATATGTTACTTGAGTGAGACCATATTCTATGAGTATTACCATTGTCACTGCGACTGTAAACTAAAACTCAACTCAGTCGTCACACAAGGTCATCATCGAGAAAAACTTAGTGAAATAACTAGACAGTCTGTCAAAGACAAAGTATCCTCCCATGTGTGTGTGACTTGCATTGTGAGATTTGTTTATTGTGACACCAACCTGTGTCGACTTCCATTCTGTCATCAGTACCAGGGTTTGAGGCTTCGAATGTTTCTCTCTTTACATCCTCTTCCTCCGAGTCTGTGCTCTCCTCGCTATCTGTGCTGCCTGAACTCCTAAAATGGATAATTATTTCACATTAGTGAAACCATCCTGTAAGCAACCACTGTCAACTAATTTGTTGCCTGAGAGGGTTTTATTTTTTAATTTGAAATCTTTAAACATTTTATTTGACTCAGGCTGCCAAAGACATCTTTTGATGTTTTTCTGAATCCAAACATTCAAAGACCTATTTTGCGGTTTCTTTATATGGAAATCTGATGTGGGCGGCTGTGTGTCAAAATGTCCTCAAAATGCGCTCTAAGAGCACGCAACCAACATGTTGTAAACTCTGAAGCTCTAATTAGCCCTTCAACTCAACATTCCTTCCCAAAAGATGCTCAACATGCTGGCAGCCAATAAGTAAGTTAGTTTTTCAACTATGCAACCTAGAAACATGACATAAACACTTAACCCATAAAAGGAGAAGTGAAAGATATATTGGGTAGGGTTGGGTATATTTTGGGTATATATTGGGTACATGATGTTTTTTATTTCGGAATTAACGTATTCTCCTATGAGTTTACATGAAAATAATTCCGAATGAAGATTTACATGAAACACGTCCTCACTTAATTCCTCTTTAGAGCGGCGGGTTGGGAAGGGTTTTGATTGGACAGAGGGTCCACATGATGTATGACGGATACCGGAAATAAACAAAGTTGACTCCCTGCTTCTCGTCTTTTCAGTTGTAAATTGCAAAAACTAAATAATAAGTACCAGTTTCGCCACTATTTTTATTATAAATTTGAAGTACCAGCTCAACATGACCTTACTACTTCACTTTTTGCAGCAACTGAGAGGGAGAAGGAAGGTAGACCACTGAACACGGGAGGCAAAACAACGCGTGCCATTGGGACAGGACAAGGTAAAAAGCATGCGCAGAACAACCGGAATTAAGCGGAATTGATGTTTACATGACAGAGGAATTTTATAGTTCGGAATTAAAATGCAAATCAACCAGCCACTTACATTGGAATTAGGTTTAATTCTGAATAGAAATTTGCATTTGGAATTAAGTGTTTAAACTGATGAAAAATGACCATGTAAAGTGGAATTAACTTTTACTCAGAATTAAACTGGAATTAAAACTCCCACGGTCATACAGATTAATCCAGAACTGCCAAAGCTGAACTGACCTTGGACGTCTCTGAGCCTCTGGAGCAAAGGTGACATCTTTTTCATCCCAGATGTCGTCCTCATCTGAACCAGCATCTTCAAATTGCTGGATTTTCTCTTTACAGCGAGCCTCAAACAAAGCTATATTTCCCTGTGGAACATACACATACACCACATAATTATACATAAATAAAACACTGTTTACAGTCAGAATGCTTCCAAACTGAGTCCTACAGACAGACAGACAGCAGTAAATCACATGTTAACATTAGCAGCCTCACTTCAGACTTGTTTCCTCAGTAAAGACAAATGGCAGCATTGTATGTTTGTGGAAAGAAAATTTCCCCTCACTCCTTCACAATACAAAAATTTATGATAATTATTCAGAGTACTTACACTTTCATTTGTATTGAGTGAAAAATTGATGTCTGATATTCTATCAAAGGGAATACTGCAACGTTAAAGAGAACAGAGTTTAGTTAGTTAGAGCTGTTAAACATGTCAACACTGCAGCTCTGACAAAACCCAACAGTCTTTGCTCCATGTGTAGGAAACTAACTGGTATGGGTCCTCCTGGTATCAGAAAAAGAACAAGGTAACCAGCACCATCACTCTTTGGCTGCTTGGTAGATGGAAAACTTTCTCTAATTGTCTTCATCAGAAGAAAAGAAGGGTCATTTTAACTCATTGGCCACCAAAAACGTCTGACGTCTTTCCGAATCTGAATTTCACTGCAAAAGATGACTTTTGCAGTTTCTGCATATGAAAAGCCAATTTGGCTGGGTGCGTTCATCAAAACGTACCCAAAATGTGTTCTCCGAGCATGCACCCAGAAGACATTGTGACGCATGCACCCGGCTAGATTGGCCCTTTCAGATCTGCAGCCCCAGAAGTCAATATTCCACAACAATCTCAAAAGATGACCAAGAAGCTCCAAAAACACCAGCAGCATGGGGCTCTCTGCTACAGCAATGGCTGGGAGCCAATGAGTTAATTACTAGAGTAAAAAAAAAAAAAAAAAAAAAAAAAAAAAAGTTTAATCGGGAGAAGACTGTTAAGAGTTTTGTCAAAGGGGACACACCTAACATCATCCATTATAATACATCTACATAGTGAATACAGCTTCAGCCATCAGTTGATAAAAATCAATGTAATGTAGGGATGTCACAATTACTTCAATTCACAATTAATCACAGAATTAAACACCACAATTAATTGATTGTAAAGATCCATCAATGTAGTCACTTTCCAGCAAAAAAAGAAAACAGTCTAAACCATATCTGCAGATCAAAACAACTTTTCCATTAAAAGGTTACAGTATTGCACATGATTCTGTTGATGCTTGTGTTCCCGAGTGTCTGAGGAAGATTTATTCCCTTCAAACTAACAGATTAAATCAGATTATCTGGTGTCATTGTGGATGACTGCGCCTCATCTTGTAAAGCATCACACTTTAAAAAAAATGTTTCACCGGATAACCTGCAGTCTTGTTTATTAACTGGGTTAAATGATAGTAATATTGTCTAAAGTAACATTGATATTTAATGTTTACCATGTTGTTTGCAGGTTTTTTTTTTTGTGAATTGCTAGCGCTGGACTTGCTGCACTATGTCAAGTTAATTCATTGAGCATTACATTATACTGAGGAGAAAATCAGAAAAAGCCTTTAGTTTAGCTAGTTGAAGACCAACTTTAGCCTTTTAAGCCGGATTGATTTGACGTGAGGTGGTCGTCCCTTCTTTCTTGTTGCCACTGTTCCAGTATTAAAAACTCCAAGGGGGAGGTCATGTGTTCAGCAGCATTGGTTTGTCTGTCTGTTAGCAACATCACTAAAGTTAGGGACCATTTTGATTACATTGTCAAGAAATATCTGAAATCAAATAAGGAAGAAGTGATCAAATTTTACGAGTGACCCGGATCACTGTCTGGATTCAGGAATGTTAAAAAGAATTCTTTACTACATTAAGTTTCTAACTCAAATATAATGCCCACATACATTAGTATAAATAAATAACTAATTAAATAATTAAATCAATTAATCAAAATGGATTGAAGGAGGCCCACACTCACTGATGGCTTCCAATTAATTCTGAAATTAATAGTACTATTATCAATACTGAAACAGCAGCTATTCTTTGAGAATAGTTAGCTACGTGTCTTTTCTGTGATTCTAAATTCTTCATTCAGATTGAAAAAAAAAAGTTAAAAACCATTTTTATGATGTTGTGTTCAGAGTTAAAATGTAGAATTTATTTTTTCCCCAATTTGATTTAATACAATATTTAAGTCATTCTCCATTTCCATAATTTAGTTGTGTTTTTTTTTCATCTGGGAAGAGTATGGTTCCCCACAATCCTTACACGTTTTATTCCTGCATTGGGACAGTTCTTAACTGTATGTAGTTGTTTCTGCAATCTCATGTTTTCTCTTTGTGATGCATGCCAATGATTCCACCCCTTTTAATACAGACTAAGATGTTTTCCATGACCACGGGATGCATCTTTCCACATAGTTGTTTCCAAGAAATAAGAAACTACTTATCGTATCAGTTGAGGTTAAACATGTTGCTGCTAGCTGAGAGATATTCACCCATTTGTTTATTTAATTTTACACAGCTATGGTTTTGGGAAATGAATGATAGCATAATAAGCATGATCAGTTCTCCGAAAACTGGACGAAGAAAATGTATAATCGTGACATCCCTGATGTGATGAAACCAGAACCAGTCAAGTTGCTGACACTTTCTGGACATTAATGAAAAACATCTTCAAAACTAACAGCTTGTGGTCACTGATATCCTAAAACTCTTTATTCTCTGAGACTGTAGACAAAACCTACAAATGTGGATGATCAAGCACTTAATCATTTTCAGACAGGCTCACAGTTAGAAAACTGTGTCCTGCAGAGCCAGAAAACCAGCTAAATCAGCCATATGAGAAGCAAAGCTGGGTGCTGTGTAGACTTTTCTTTTACGTGGACCTGTTCTGCTGGTATGGACTCTAGTCAGAGTTTCTATAGTGATTTCAACTTGTACTTTCCTCCCCAGATACACGTGAGGACAAGTGAGAACATGTGAGTCGTCACAACAATAAATAGATCAAATAAAAGTGTGAAACTCCACACAATTATGTACGAGACAGTGTTTCAGGATGTCGGAAATCCAGTTTGGACTCAGACCACAGATGTCAAACTCAACTCCTGGAAGTTTGATGTCTTGCAGTTTTCAGATGTTTCTCTGCTTCAGCACACTTGATACAGATTCAAAGCAAAATCCTTTGAGATCATCCATGACATCCTAATCAGGCTTCATAAGGCAGAGAAATGTAGAAAACCTGCAGGACAGCAGCCATCGGGGACAGCAGTCAGACATCCCTGCATTTGATGCTCTGATGGTAACAAACGTCCATCTGGAGGTGTGTTGCCACAGCAGCGAAAGTAATCCAATGACACACAATGTCAAACATGGACACGCATACACTGAGTTTACAGTGGACGGGTGGGACTACAGACTCTTGCTGGGGTTTACATTTTTCTTGAGGGGCATTTTATTTCCACGAGCTCCCTTCACCATGTGTGTTTCCAGCAACAATAATGTAATAACAACCAACAATGTCATTTGATTTCTTTTTCTATCTACATTTATAACTTAAACTTCATTGTCTATGTTGATACTTTTAAGTGTCATCACACTGAGAGTCCTGTTAGTTTCAAACAGACACCTGCAATTGAATCTTACCTGTGTGCATAGTTCAGGGGTGTCCAGCTCCGGTCCTCCAGGGC
Organism: Telmatherina bonti; assembly: GCF_933228915.1. Lineage (NCBI taxonomy): Eukaryota > Metazoa > Chordata > Actinopteri > Atheriniformes > Telmatherinidae > Telmatherina > Telmatherina bonti. The sequence continues at coordinate 15,267,090 of NC_136620.1, read as the reverse complement.
CACGATCCTGCAGGTTTTCCATGTATCCCGACCAGGGAAGGATAGAAAACGTGCAGGACAATGGCCCTCGAGGACCGACTTTGGGCACCATTGGTATAGTTAAATGGAGATGGTAATCTTAAGTAGGGACAGGAAGTGTATTTCATTACTATTATTGCTATTATTTTTAATCAAGACACTTATAGTCCAACCCATAATTTAACTCCTGACTGATGTAACAGATTTGACACCATCCCAGTTAGAAGAGAGGCCCCTGTTCCAAAAAGCCCACCACCGCTGAAAATACAACCCATACAGCTCACACCGATGAAGAACCAGAAAGCAGAAAACTACAAACATGGTGGATGTGGCAGCCAGAAATAAAGCCGATCATAGGGGAAAAAAACAGTTTTTTAACAAATATCTGAGTATTTTTTTCTTGTCCTCCGCAAAGCAGATATTAACTGGTCTCTGACCTCTGATGCAGTCAGTTTTGTCAGGAAAACATAAGTACTTTTTCGAAGTTTCCCATTGTTATGTTGATAAAACTGTGGGGTGTTATGATCAACACTGTGTGAAATAAATGTTTGGTTCTGATGTAAATACAGGATAAATTAATAAATGTCCACCATGTTTGTAATGTCTTGTTACACAGAAAAACGTAGACATGCAGGATGAGTACTCACTCCACAACATCGTCCTGATCAGCAAACTCTTCATCATTGAAGCCGAACTGCTCAATAAAATTGGACGTCATTTGTTGCATCTGATAATCAGAAAAGGCCTGGCAAGACCCAGGACCAATGATAATGATATAGTCTTAGCTCTACACACAGCTGGGCATTACTTACACAACAAAAATTAGCATAGGCAAATACACATACAAAAGGCTGGGACAATGTGTGAAATGTAACTTAGAAAAATGACAACAGTGATTTGTAGTTCACTTTGCATCTGTATCCAACTGATAAAAGCACAGCCGCACACACAGAATTGTTCTTCTTAAACCCCTAGTTTAAACAATCCACCAATGTTGGGAACATATTTAAAGGTTTGATTGGAAAATTAATTTCTAAATAAAATGTAAAAGTTGATCTGAACTGAATGAAAATCAACATTTCAAACTCTGAAATGGATTATGAAGCTGTGCGGCTTCTGTAAAAATTCTCTTCTCAGATTTACAATTAGTCTTTCTGATGAGAATGATGGATCTTTCAGGGGAAAAAAGTAGCTCCTCTTTAGAAATATTAAAAGTTTATGGCTGCTCTACTAGACATAAACACTCCCCCAAGTATCACAGTAGCTCCTCCTGGTCAGCTTTCCCCTGCTATTATATTAGGGAAAGCCTCGTCTCCAATTACAAGCACCACCCCTTTGATGGCGCTGTTTAACTTAAATCATAAAAGACTGAGGACATTCAAGGAAATAAATCCCTGACTTAGATGCACCGATACAACTAAGGGAAAAAGTTATAACTTGACAAATTTTGGTAACCATGGTTATACATCTGACAAAAGCAGTTAAAACACAGTCAGTTTGTTACTGCAGCACCTTTAAAAACAGGTTAAAACTGTGTGATGCAGAAAATCCAGTTCCTTCTCAGGGGCTGACAAGAGATGAACTGAAGAGAGGGAGAAAACCAAATGGAAAGTATCCCCAACAGTGGAGGATTAAACTCTTTGTTCAGCCTTTTAATATGCTGTCAAATCTAAATGTTTACAACCTCATCATGAAAAAATATAAAACAATTGGTGAGCAGTATTTTCAATTCGTAACTGGGTTTAAAATGTTTCTTCATTTTTATTTCACACAATGTCCCAACTCAGGGTGGACAAACAGCTGCAGGTAAAATGACTGTTCAGCAAACGGCATGTCATATTGTGGACAAAGAATATGTAATAATCAGTTAACTATGTGTTGTTCTCTATTGCATTTGTTATTTCGCTACTTCAGTGAAATCTGAGAGTTAAAACTGCCCACTGTGGAGAATATGTCAGCTACAGCCCAACCCTAACCCCAACCTTTTTCAGAAGACATGACTCCATGTTGGAAATGTAGATTAAAAAGCAAACATGCACTTCATAGCTCTCATCATTTTACTGTAACTTTAGTTTCTGAAACATAATTAGTAGTTAATTAAATGAATACAAACCATGATAGAGAGATTGTGTGGTAGAAATATTAATGACAAATATTTCTGTTAACACATTCAAAAAGATGAAGACAGACTGATGTGTATCAGTGGAACAATAGAGATGACGTGTATTAAAAATAAACCATCTACAATTTTCCAAGTTCTGTAACACAGCTTTGGTTTAAGAGTATTTTATGTACGCACATGGAAACATTGTGTAATTGTGAAAAATCCCCTCAAGGCTTTTAGTTTCATTAAGTCTGCTTTATGTAATCTATTAACATCAAACTTTCATACTTTCAGAGCAACTTTCTGGACATCCTACTGCTATGATCTGACAACAAGCTTCAACACTGTACATGCGAAAAGGGGTCAAGGTTGCAGACAGACAGATGTCCTGAGCAGGGATGTTTCCCTGAACATCCAGCTGCAGGTCAGTCAGCTGTGCAGCCTTTTGAATGCTACCTAATCATTTTCTGTATGTTAATCCTACATCACTGACTGCAGTTGAAAAAGTTTCTTCCATTTAATTTTCTAAACATATATTTAGAGCGATTTAGATAAGTGATAAATTGGTTTTTGTTTTTTTTGGTTTTTTTTTAGAAACACGTTTTTATCTGTTCTAAGTTGTTGACTCGTGTCCTGAATCAACAATAAAATAGTGAAACTTTCAGTTTTGGTTTAATTTTGACTCATGTTTCAATCTTCCTTAAAATACCTCTGTGTCGAAAAGCTGTGCCACAAAACAAGGAAATATTCAGATGGTTGTGCGGGAGGTGCTGTGACCTAGCTGCAGAAATGCCCTGATGTGTCCTCTTCAAATCAATGAAGAAATTTGTTTTTACAAACTAGTATCAATAGGCTGACATGATACAACACAGTTTATGTTTAACACTGTCCACTGATGGCTACTGGACATTTGTATGGATGGATCTGTGTGTGTTTGGGTCTTACTTGTTGAAGTGAGGAGTCCTGGTGAAAGCCGCTGTCTTTAAAATCCACTTCATCATCACTAGAAGTATGGATGTGATGTGTGTTCACCTGAGGAAATATTTATATTCATGTCAGTTCATTCCATATCAACAAACTGTCCTGTGTGGCTTCAACACATACAACAGAAACAAACATGATAAAAAAAAAAAAAAAGGTCTGAATCGGTCAGAAAGGTGACTGGGCTGGGTACATAGACTTAGGCTGAATTCCATTCTACCCTTCAGCTCTACCACTTATCCCTACCCCTCCGTTTTACATGTTTGCGTGTAGGGTGTCCCAACTCATGTTGGGACAGAGGTAGGGAGAAGTGGTAGACATATATACCCCTTCAAACGAAAATTTTCCCAAAGCACACCTCCAAAAGGAGGTATATAAGAAATTTCACAGACTGCCTCGTAAATCACCGTCAAGATAGCTTCTACTGAGGTAGCATTGAAAAAGTTTTCAAATTTACGACAATATTCTAAACTCAGGTTCAAGTAAAAATGGAAAAATGCATGTAATTGCATTTTTCAATTCAAAATAGTAGAAAACAAATGAAAAACATTTCTGGTAAATTAAAAAAAAAACAACAACAACAAAACACTTAAAGTTAGTGGTGTTATAAGTTCTTTAATTAACAGCTCCAGCTTTTCTCCAAGTAACCCACTGGCTAACAGGCATTGTTGGAGCAGGAAGCATTTTGGGGCATTTTAACTCATCTTTCAACAACAGGGGTCGCATGTGCTCACACATACCAGTGAGTTAGGAGTCTACAACATGGTAGAGTACTTTTAACTTTGAAATGTTTTCTCACACATTTCATTCATAGACCGACATCTGATGGCAAGCCAGGGATGGAACAACCAGTAGCAACTTTGTACACTTAGTGAAATAAATCTGAAAGCTTCATCATCAGTTATGACGATGATACTCACCAGGTCAACAGTGTTTCTTTTGTTGGTGTCAGCAAGCTGCCCAGAAATAAAAGCCTCCCATTTCTCTCTGTCCTCTGTGGGGAGCTCTGTAACACACACAAACACAATTTTTTTAAATGGATAACACATTTATATGGAAGTGATTGTGTACCATAATTCTAATTAAAATGGATAAACAGAAAAGGTTTTTCATTTTCAGAACGTACCTGCTGTTTTTGACTCAAATAAATTAAATAATAAATCATCAATACTACATTTTTATTTTCATCTTTAAGACTGCTCATTTTGTAACCTAATTAAAATAATTTAAAAAAAAAAAAAAGCCATTTAAGATTTAAATTTCAAAACACACCCCAGCAAGTACAAACCTAAATTTAATTTGACATTTCATTTTTGCAAATGAAAACGCATTAGCAGAAGACTTTTTCCATTTTTCATATTTCATTACTTGACTCTGTTAATCCATTTGAATTGATTACAGAGTACAGATTCACTTGTTTACATTTAGAGTCATCAGAGGAATAATGTCCTCCCAACTCTAACATGGCTGAGAGGAAATCAGATTTTTCCAGTAAAAACTTGAGAATGATTTTCTTTTGCCATCAGTAAAACAAAACTGAATGAATCTTTGCTTTTGGTTGGTATATTTGACCTTATTTTAGACATGGATTAGACTGAGGAATGTGGGAGTGTATTCTGAGTCTTCTTCCATGCAGCTATCACTTTTACCATAAGAGGACCTTTCTAGTCAACATGTCAGCCGTCTGACAGGTGCAAATATTTACAGTGAAATTAGTCTTTCACTGCAGCTGCTTCTCTGTTTATTATTGTCCAAAATGGCCTGAAGCCTTCTCCTCATCTGCTGCTCTGTCACATTTCTAAAGCTTGTTGCATTCTCCACAAGAAGCGACAATCATTCTTCTTGTACTTGAGGGTGTAAGAACAAACTGGTTAGTTTTGGTCAATTCATACTCTATGAGAAGCTTTTTCCATGAAGGTTGGGTATTACTGCCAGGGGGTTTCTGTGTTTTCATGGACAATTAACAATTAACATGGTTATTTCATATTTAACAAGAAGGATGGTGTAGCAAGGTGGGGTTGTGCATGTGGCAGTGTCCATGTGTTCAAGTGCCACACTTTCATACTTTTCCACCACCTTGCTCAAATGTTCATTTAAACTATTTGTTAAACTTACATCAGCAATGCAGCAATGTGGAAACGTCAACTTTTCGCTTCAGGTTTTCTTGTGTTAACCATATCCACCTCAAATTATCGATCAATCACACAATACTGAACCCAAGAAAAGAAGGTTCTACTCGGCTGATGCATCTAGAAGATGCTGGAAGAGGTTTCCCACCATGCCTGCAAGACATGCCTGGCCTTGAGAGCAAGAAAAAAAGATGTTGCTGAGCCTGTTGCAGTCTCTCCAGATCCACAGTTTTATCTCTAGGGCCCTTTTCCCAACTGACAGTAGCACTGAAAAACACACTTTAAATGACACTGTTGTGGAAACTGTGCATTATGTCCCTGCAGACACTGAAGATGCAGAGATATCTGAAACAGAAAAGACTCTGCCTTCCTGTGTTTTGTTTTTGTGTTGGCAGATCCCTCCCCTGCTCAGCACCAACACAACAGACAGCTAGAGACGCAGCTGATTCTTAATTAGGACATGATTTTATTATCAGTCATGTGTCACACTGGCTAACTTCATTAAGAAGCAATAAATAAAAGGGTGACACTTGTGATATAGTTTTTAAGTTCATAAAAAATTTCTTGACGGAGTTGATGAGAATCAAAGGTCTCTTGAACATGCCATAGTGAAAGAATGGTAATAATTTCTGACAACTTATGGAAGTTTTACAATGTTGTACAATGTATAAAACTTAAAAACTGAAATGGCATAATATAAATAACTTGTTTTTTTCAGGAATAGCCAGAATATGATCTTTCATTGTAAACCTATTGCAAAAATATTAATAAAAAAAAAAAAGAAAAAAAAGAAAAGAAAAAAAAAGAAAAAAACCTCACTGTGTCAGAGCTTAAACTTCTTTTACAGGAGGTTCAGTGAATGCAGCATTTTCAGAAGTTGAATTATGGTGGAGCTGCAGATGGAAGAGGTTGGAAGATTTTGCCAAACAGAAAAATGTCTGCTTAAGGACTATAGAGCTAGTTAAAAAAATTAAAAAAATTAAAAAAATATCATGAGAAGGAAGTGTGCTGAGCTTTAAAGTCAGAAACAAGTTCTTACCTGAAATTAGCTGCTGGATCTGGGGTCCATTGGGACCTTTGTCACTGTTATGAACTATAGAGTTGGCTATTCTGGTAAGGTGACCCATGTAACCTCGTCGCCTGCCACCTTCACCCCTAAAACGCACAGAAAGCAGCACAATTATGAGCTTAGTAAATATGAGTTTTGAACCAATAAATCCAGAGACTTAAAACCAAAAAGACGTACTGTTCTTTCTCGTTGGAACTCCAGGCATCGATGATTCTTTGTATAAACTGGCACTTCTGAAACAACTGGAAGAAAAACAATACATACTTACAAGCAGAACACACAATATATGAGTGAGAATTTGTTGGGGAAAAAACCCCCCAAAAAACCCCAAAACACCCAAAACAATACTGAGTCTGTGTTAAACTGCTTTACTTCTAACTAAAGTAGTTTTCCAACAGTTCAAAAGCTGCAGTATGCACATTAAACTCCAACCTAACAATGATTTATTTAAGAACTGCTGTAAAATGTTCTCTTACATGTTTGATGAGGATGCTCTCCATCACGTGTCCCTGCTCTGCCTCTGGCTGAATCTCCATCGGAGCGGGAGGCATGGCCAGGATCATTGCTGTGCAGATTTCCACCTGAATATGGAGGAAGTTGTTCCAGATGTATTTGAAATACATATCCTGCAGAGCAGAACAAAAATGATTAGAAGAGCAGTTTAACAAGAGTACAATGCACTACTCATTATAATAAGCATAACATTTCAGCGCTTAAACATCCAATACGTCAAACTGCAGATGCAGGATGACCTGAAAACTCCAACAATGATGGCCTGGAATCTATCTGCATGGGTCATATGAAGAAGTTTTTTGTATTTTGCTCTGGCAATGAGCTTATTTTCCTTCACAAAACAGTCACGTCAGGTCTGACCCAGTGATTCCAGACGCTGCTTTTTCCAGGTCAATCTGCTCCTGATCCAGACTACACTACATTCACGCTGCCCGTCTTAATGCGCAAATCCATGTTTTTCTTTTTGTGCAATCGTTCACATTGGTCAGAAGATGTGACGTCATACGTGTATGTTTATGGAGATGCTGAAGAGAAAAGTTGGATTTTAGTCACTTTTGTCAGCAGTGAGGACAGAGTCTGTGTGTGTTTTTACTTTGTGCTCGAAACAATCACTCTTTAATATTGAATGATATTTAGTTTACATTATTTTGACTAAAGACTACTTTTTTGTTATTTTAATTATTTGGTGTCAGTCAGTTGTTAAATTTATGTCAAAAAGCAGACAAAGGGCGAGAATTTAGAAAACATTTAAGTATTTCACAATAAGAAATTAAGCCAAAGTCTCACCAAACAGTCCCTCTTATCTCACTGTAATTAATCTAATTAGTTATTTCTGTGTTCCTAAGCAGAGCCTTTGAAAGTATTTTTGTAGTAGCTTGATTTTTCTATAACCAATTAAAAAAAAAAAAGAAAAAAAAGTTCTGCCCTAATGCCACATACATAGCAGGCGAGCACACCTCCATCAGCAGAAAGTGTAAGAAAACACATCAACCAGCTGAAAATCTAATGAAAATATCAGTTTTTTTTAACCAACTCTCCTACAGATGTAAAGACAAAAAATATTTAGGATCCAGCAAGGAGCAGCCGGGTCGAGAACTTCCAGTCTATCACCAGAATGTACAAAGCTGAACAACCTGAATGTCATTGCAGTAATTTCTGAGTCGTATAACAGACATAAAATGGATCCAATATTCTGAGTAGGTTTTATTAACATGTTATCTGAGATCTGAACCTTCAGAATATTTAGTGATTCCAATGAATGAAATTACTTTCATCAGGGCTTTTAAGAAGTTTAACCATTTTCTGTGCCCCCCCCCCCCCCCCCCCCCTTTTTTTTAACACCACCCTTCAGTAATTTATGAAAAATTGGTCCAAGATAAGAGCTACGTGTTATTATCACATCATATTCAAATTGTAATGCTTTATTGGGTAGGTAACCCATAACAGCTACAGACTTCATGAATATACATGAGCTCTTGCAAGTAAACCAAACTTTAATTCAGCTGATTTTAAGGTAGTTGAGATGTACATCCCGTTCATTAGGCCTGAATCAAAGCAACACATGTGAAACTTAAGAGTAAAAACAGACTAGTTGTTATTTGGCAATGATGGATGAGGATTAGTTTTTCTATAAACTGATGGGGCCTTCAACTTCACACCAAAACCAAACTTTCCTGAAAACACCTGAGCTGTCCTTTGACTAACTAAAGTCTGTATGAATTTCTTTATGTCCTCAAACTTGATGTCTCTATAACCATAGCGGTGTGACCCAACAAGTTTTTCTGTCTAATTTTGGATGTTAAATCAGAGACAGAAGTCTTTTTTTCCTCATCAAAATGTGATAAATATTGGTTCCATCATGGATCACTTATAGTGGATTTACCATATAGTTTGTAAATAAAACACTACATATCACAGTTGGATTTTAAACCTCCTGGACACGATATAAATGCCTGGAAAGTCACCCATCACCATTTACTGCTCCCTGTTACACACACCTGTAACTGAGAAATTTAATAACATATGTGATAATTCTTTGGGGAGCCAGAGCTTTAAGCAGAGTTTTAAGCATGTGATTAAAAACATAAGTTGCTTCTACCAACAACAAACAGCAGACAAGATGAAGGACAGTACTCACTAGTATGACTCCCAGTGTGTTGAGGTTTATGAGTTCTGTGTTGATGCTGTGAGTGTTGCACTGCAACAGACTGGCAACTAGTCTGACCACATTGAGCCTGGTGTTGCCCACTGGTGGGTCCAGCACCCCCCATGTTGTCTTCATCACATTCTTCTAATGATAGAAAACAAAGACAGTTAATCACTTAGAAAACTGACTGACAACTTGAAATATCAAATAGATGCAGATTTAATTTAAACCCACTGGTTTTACCTTTGGAGGTTCAAGCAGCAGCTGGTGAAAGTCTTTGAGACGGGGTTTCACAGCCTCAAGGATACTGTGGTTGACTGAGAATGAAGGGTGGGACATCCCAGGGGGACACTCCATATGGCCCTCAAATCTATAAAACAGTCTTGATGTTACTGACCAGCTCAGAAAACGCTGCAGTAACAAATCGTCTCAACTGCGTCTACATAGCCATGAAGCAGGTGTAAAAAAAAAAATAAAAAAAAAGTCTTTCCAACTCATTTGTTCATGTCAAACCCCAAAATTTTAGATACAAAATTTATGACTGATTCCTAAAAATGAATTAGATGTTTACATTCAGAAATAATCCGATATATAGCCAACAATAAATACATAACAACATACGCGGGCCGCCTTGTCTCAAACAAGGTGAGCAGGATCTGGATGACGCTCACAATCGCAGATTCATTCTTTTCATTCTCAAAGATGTTGGAAAGCAGCTGCTCCACCGTCTCCTGCCTGAGGAAAAGGAAGATGGAAATCAAGAAAAAGAAATAACTTTATATGCCCCCTAAACAATTGCAGAGTAACTAATCCATTAAACAATAAAATGTTTGCTTACTGATCAACATCAAATTCAGAGTAATAAGATGGAGTTGGAGTCTAAATGCATGTTAGCCCAGTGACAACATGTATTCCACCATTTTTAAACCCTCATCGAGAGACAGAAACAAGCATTACAGTTTTCAAATGAAAGTCAAATAAAACATTTCAGCTAATAAATAAACAATTTTTTTTCCATCAATAACCAATTTTAACATTTGATTGGCTGGATTAATTTCTTCTTCCTTTCCTACTCTGCCCATGGTCGGATGCGTTTCAGCATTCATTCATTCATTCATTCATTTTCTAAACCGCTTATTCCAATTCAGGGTCGCGGGGAAGCTGGAGCCTATCCCAGGGTGACAGGCAGGGTACACCCTGGACAGCTCGCCAGTCCATCGCAGGGCCACACAGACAGACGAACAACCACTCACGCTCACACTCATTCCTAGGGGCAATTTAGAATAACCAATTAACCTAACATGCATGTCTTTGGATGGTGGGAGGAAGCCGGAGTACCCGGAGAGAACCCATGCATACACGAGGAGAACATGCAAACTCCACACAGAAAGGCCACTGATCAAACCCCTCCCCAGCCAAGGATCGAACCAGTGACCTTCTTGCTGTGAGGCCACAGTGCTAACCACTGTTCCACCGTGCAGCGTTTCAGCAAGATGAACTTTGCTTTTCTTTCTCTGATCAGATGTGTTAAATGGTTATTACAAAATACGGCTGGGTGATATGGATCATAAATCATATCAAACTTTTTTTTGGGCTAAATAATATACTATGCAGATCACTCTAGATAATGTCAAGACTATCACTGGTCCTCTGTGTTGGCAATGTTCATATTTCTTATCTTATCTTATCTTATATCTCTCTCTCTGTGTGTGTGTATATATATTTTCCCTTTTAAAAGGAATAGCATAAAGAGAGCAAAGACACCTTCGCCAGCTGAGCAGCGATGCTCTCCCTCCTGTCTTGGTGATCTACTTGCAAAGTAATTTAGACTCAACAATATTTTTTCGGTGTTAAGAGTTTAGCAGCTGTAAGAAAATGGTCATATGCCTATTGTAAACAAGCTGACTAAGAGAAGTAACTGAATGAGGAAAGTTCACTGATGTTGAATTAAAATTATTATGATGTTAAATGTATTATATTTAAAGGTTTGGTTAAACATTAAATCCTAACTGTATTTTGTTATTGATCATAAAAACTATTTTTCAAAACACTAAATAAATGAGAAATAAAAATGTGCTCAACAACATGCAAATTATTCAGAATTGCTGAATTAGGCAAAAATGGTGATACTAAAAAAATTGTGTAAGACGGGGTGGGTAACTCCGGTCCTCAAGGGCCACAGTTCTACAAGTAGGGCTGTGACAATACACTTTTGTCCCAATTCGATTCCGATTTTTTGGGAGCCGATTTTATTTAAATTGCGATTCTCACAATTCTTCAGTATTGCTGAATTTTGTAGATTAATAACAAAATAAATGTTTAAAACTAATTTTGCTCGTCTACTTTCTTGATTTTAGTGAGGAAAAAACAACACAGTAGCTAGATCATCAATCTGCTGCTGTGATGCCCAAGAAGAAAAGTAAAAAGATCAATAAAAACAATAAAAATTATTTTAAATTTGTGAAGTAAAAAAATCCAAATTTTCAATTAAATTTTCCCACCCCTACCTACAAGTTTTGGGAGTTTCCCACTGCAACTCAGCTGACTCACATCAGACTTGATAAGCGGACTTCTGCAGAACTTGACATCCAACTGCAGCAGTCTGCTAATTACCCGCTGATTTGCAGCAGCTGAGTTGCAGCAGGGAAACTCCCAACATGCGTAGGACTGCGGCCCTCAAGGACCGGAGTTGCCCACCCCTGGTGTAGGAGTTGGCTTCCCATCACCAGTGTAATGCCGTCGGGTTCTACAACTGAGATGAGGGCATTTTCCTCAGTGATATGGTAAGATGCTGCTTTAGTAATAATGCATCATTCCTCCCTCTCTTTCTCTGCTGCTAATCTGAAATTCTGAATCCGAACGATCTTGAAATAACCAACTATCCAACTTCTCTGCAGCAACTTGCCTCCCGTGAATGTCCTTGTGTCGCCGCTAATAGAATGAGAGGTGAGGAAGAACTGGGTTGAACTTCGGTTTGGGGGAAAGAAATAGAACCGCAAAATTGTGCTACAGTGAGGGAAGGAAAAACGTGCAACTCACAGGCCCTTTTAGTATCAGGGTGCATTAACAATGGCATGGTTTGGTCCACTTTAAGAAAACACTGGTCCCCTTCCATGGATAGTATGGTTCATCGGGAGTAGCGAGCACAATCACCAACTCTGGTGCATAAATGAACTTTGGTCCATTTGAAAACTGGGGGTTTTGGTTTCCTTGCAAGTCTATCCTGGTGAGGTCCGCTTGCAGTGTGAAAGCAAACGGACCATCCAGTGAACCAAAGACAGAAGGTGACGTAAAACGCATCGTAGTGTAGCATGTCAGCTATTTTGCTGCCTCTCCTGCGAATCACACTTTAATTATTTTGGTAAAAATTTAGCTTGGGCACCAAAGTAAAAACAGAAACAAGTCTGCTAAAATTTATTATTGCTCCATTGTTTTCAGTTCCGGCCAATTTGGGGGAACAGTGCCACCTAATGAGCAGTCATAACTGTGATGATGTTCAGGTTGTTTGATCCGCTACGGTAAATATCTGTGTGAAATTTTTCTTAATACCCCACATTGAACCAAGTCCCCAGACTGTCCTGGTATAAATACACCCCAACACAACACAAACTTTCTATCATGATACATAATACTGTCTCTAATCTTATATTTCCTGTAAAACTAAATTGATTAAATTTAATATCTCATGATGTCACCCCACCCTACCATTAAAAAAGCAGGGATCAGCTGCTGCCTCCACAGAAAACAAGTTGACAGATTATTTTTATGTTGAAGCCTTAACATCACAAAGAGATGAGAAAAGGACATCAGATCACAGCAGGAAAGCTTCCCATCACCTTAAGTTCTTTAACTACTGATACATGTTGGACTGAGATGAGCTGGAGGTGTGAAAGGAACAGAGGAATACTCAGAAAACTGATGCCTGAATGATGAATTACTAAGAACCTGTGGTGAACTTAACATTTCTAACAAGAGGAAAAAGTGATTTTATGTTTTCATTCAAATTCTTGTTTGTCTGCATACTGCTGCATATCATCTGCATCAATTCTACCTCACCTGAAGCTTAAACTGCTTACACTTAAAATATTGACAACATGCCACCTGACCTGGAGAGCCCATGAACTTAGTTGAGGTGTGACGTTGATGTCTTTAGTTTAACACTGCATTACCTGATAGAAAGGCAGGGTCCAGTCAAAGGACCAAACTGACTACATGATCTGAATAAAACAATGTGAATGAAAATCTTTTAGATACACATATTCATACTTTTCAAGTGTGGCCAGAAGGGGGTCCGGTTCTGAGCAGCCTTGAACCTGAAACATCTGGTCTCTGCTCAGTCTGATGATCTCACACAGGGACTGAGAGGCGTTGGAGTGTCTCTGTGTGACAGACAAATAACAACATCACAACAATCCAGAGTCAAAGCATTTTCAAAAGAGCTGTATAAAACACCTGAAGGGCTACATTTAGTTATTTCTTTTATAAATCAATTAAGGAAGGTGACTTTTTGAAAACAAGTGTGTCAGGAAAAGTATGTCTACATGTACTGAAACTCACATCTTCATCTTGTGAAGACTGCACCATGTCCACCAACCTCTGAATAACCTTCTCCTCATTCAGCCACTGGAAGAAGACACAACATAAAGGGTATGCAAGGACATAAACTTTCATTTATAAACACAAACAAATATAAAATGGGGGAATTTCACTGGGTGAAGCAAAGATAATTAATGTTAACATAATATATGAATGATGAATGAAATGTCACAAAGTTTATGCAGCATGTGATGCAAACAGAGAAACAGATCTATAATTAATCAGGAAGAAAGAAACTACTGAGTATCTAAAATGCTTGTATGATGAGACATCCATGGTGAATTTAATCCTAATGGGACAAACTCAGCTGCAGACCAGCTCTGAGAACAGTTATATAACTGTTCGTACATTTTAGTATTGAAGTACCTATACAAATATCTTCATGCAATATAATTTAATCTGAGTGGTTTCTGTTGGCGCTAAACATCTGCAGTTTACCATCACAGAAAGGCTTCATTTTACCCTTCTGCTGCAGTAAAACAGCTGATCTACTGCAGACAACTGACTGCACAGTTTGAGCTTTTATAACTCATTCTAACCCTCCTTGCTTCAGCTTCAAACCGATCCTTCATTTCTGAACAGAAAGTCTATTTCCTTTACATGACTGCAAGTAACACCTAAGTTCAGAACACTTGTCAACAGCAGCCTTTCAGAAAATGCCTTGTGTACTGATGTGAAAACACTTTTTTTGCATGTTTTTGTTGTTTGGTGTTTGATGTTACTGCTCTGCTTTCAAATTGCCCTTTAAGGACAAATAAAGTGTTTGAAATAATGATTGATTTTTGTCCCCATATCATCTCAAAGACCTCAACGAGATGAAACTTTCACCTGCGTCCACCTCTGATCTCAAAACCAAACAGCAACCGGCTCCACAGAGTCAGATTTCCATCATCTGTTGCCATGGTGATAAAGCCCAGTGAGAAGCAAACCAGCTTCGTGACGATTAAATTATCCCAGTAAGAGTCTGATCCAATTTAGTAGTTCATCTCCAAGATGCAATGTGTGTTTCGTCTCATGTTTCGCTCAGTTCCAACGCCCATTGTTTTTAATGTCATTAATAGTTACTCAGCAGCTGAGAAAGTTTGCTTTAATGATTTTTAAAGGATGTGTTCACAAAATCTTTCTTAAAAAAAAAAAAAAACGGTGATCCAGCTGAGACATGTTTTGTACTCACATTAAGAACGTCCTGTCGCAGCTGCTGTGGTTCGATGCAGGTCAGCATCCTGAGCAGCAGATCCATGATGGCAGATGTTCCGATGTGTTTGATCATCAGATCAACAAAGTCCTCCCTCTTCCTCAGAAAATTCACTATCTATTGACACACAGAAATAATCAATCCAACAGAAACTCCTACAGGTCTGACACTCAGTAGATTTCAGTCCCTTCATCACGTTAAACATTTAAAACTCCAAGCCATCCACAGATAGCTGGACAGATGGATAGCTAAATAGATAGCTGGCTAGATAGATGGCTAGGAATTTTAACAGTTAAATATATGAATAATGAAGTTAAATTATATGTGTAATCAACCTTTTATGCCTAGCTTATGTTCATGAAATGGTGACAAATATATGTATCAATGCAGACCACCATGTAAACCAATGAAAACAACAAAATGGAGCTTGTGATTTGAAAGTACTTTATAGACATAACACACAAATGAACAGTGACTAAGCCTTTTCTCATCTGCATATTATTTTCTGAAGTTTATGCTTTCAGGGAAAAGAAAATTGGCAGTGAAACAAACACAAGAAATGATCCATACAAAACCAACTCAGCTTTTATTAGTGCCACCTTTTGTCAAAATAGTTTCCTGGCTTTTCTTGCAAGTAGCATCTGATTTACAGAAAGGTTGACTGAAACTGGCTTCATCAGAAGTTCCAGGTTAAAATGGAGGTCTCTCAACAGAGTAGAGATATTTTTTTAAATTATTTTACTCATCGTGGATTTACCTATCATCGCTGAATAAATACTGCATTTTGCTGGCTGGATTGTGAACATCCAGGAATTTATGACTGGAAAATCTCTCCAAAGTCATACACTACAGTTAGTGGAACCCTGGCAAGGTAGCGTAGTTTAAAGGGTTAATAATATCCAAACTTACCTGCTCTGGCTTGCGTCCTATCAGAATTGACAGGACTTTGGAGAAGAAGCTGGCGAGAAGCGGGTTAAGAGGTGGTTCATTCTTAAGAAAACCATACAGTTTCATAAGCAGCTTTTCATCTTCTCCCAGTCTTTCGTTAATCTGGCTCACATCAGATGTAAGCAGTTCACACGATATGTTGGGATACCTGCGGAAGCACAGGGACAAGCCTTGACTTCAAGTATAAGTTTTTGCAGACTTGGTCTACCTGGTTGTAAATGGGTTTCTGTTTATGATGCTGGGATCTATATATCCCATGTCAATTTTCCTCTTACTTGTATTTAACCTTCTCCTCAACATCTTCACTGGGTTCCTGAGTGATGAAGGTGACCAGGTCCTCCATGCATTGTGGCCGCAGCAGGAAGTCAACCAGCTTGTGGTTCTGAGCCTTGCATTCTTGCAGGACATCGTCCTCATCCATCACCTCTATGAGCGTCACATCCTCCTTCTCTAGGAGTGTGTCGATGTGGGATGTGGTATGGAGGTCAAATTTCCAAAACATGATGTTTCTAAAGGAAACGAGAGAAAAACACATCAACACAAAGCCAACAAAGATCCTTTTATATTTTATCACAGTCAGTAAACAAATTCAACAACTTACTTTTTTCAGCACTATTAATATTGTTGTTGTGTTTTTTTTTTAAATTGACTGGCAACCAGTTTGTTCCACTTGATAATCAGCTGACACCACAACCGCAGTCTGCTCAGAGCAACAGAACAATAAATCTGCATAGCTTATATGATGGAAATATTGGTGAAAAAGTTTCCTGATGCATCTAATTAAAATAAATTGTTTCAAAGAAGTTTGGATAATGTGAATTTTGTTTACACTAGCCTTACAATGTAAAAAAAAAAAAAAAAAGGTTGTGAAGAAAGTTTAACCTAAATAAAATGTAGCTCAACAGAATATAAAATATACAAAGCATTATTTCATGTAGGTTTGGAAAAAATAATGTGTCAGCTGTTAATCTCCACTTTGTCTGCTCCCGCTGACTCAGCAGAGAAGCCACTATTGAAGTCGTTAGAGTTCATGGATTTATTTTTAGTTTTCCTGGCTTATTGCTCACACACCCAGAGAGCAAACAGACCGTCTTTCATCAACAAATAGTCTGTCTTCTTTTTTCGGAATCTGGTTGCTTAAAAGTATGCAGCCTGTGGATATGAAGGATTAAGTTTGTTCAGCCGTCTCCAACACCATCAACAGAATGTCCACTTAATGTTGTCCCAGCAGCAAAGACATTCACCATGGCAACCAAGCAACCAGGTGAGTTTCTCCTGTCCAATATTTTACTAAAATCAAAATAATAATCCACCAATGATCACATCAACACTTAGACTGATCTCCTCCTCTGATCAATAGCAACATGAAGGTTTTACAGCCTCTACCTTCTTCTTTTTTACCCCCCCCCATACTATCTTCTTCTTCTCCAATACCTTTTTTTCTTCAAATCGACCCAATTTCTTTTACCTGCCTTTTCCCTTGGTCTGTCCTCCTCATCCTCTCCCTATTTTCTGATGCGTTGCTCGTACCACAAAAACCAAGCACTTCATTTTTCCCTATACAGAAATAATCAATCTGAATGATCTTCAGGTTTGTGTTGGGGTTTATGATGATTTCTATTTAAATTCTCTTTATTTATATGAATTTACTTTATTATATGTAAGCGGCATTGTTTAATCATGCTTAGCTAATGTTAGGGATGCACCAACACCAATATTAGCCCAATACCATGTGTGTGCGTACTCGTACTTGGTAATAATAAAAGTGTTCCAATACCACACCCAATACCCGTATCATAAAAGCTAAGGTACAAGGTTGCGTAAACATGCTCCAGTCGAACCGGGGGGTGGCAGCACGCCATGAAATAAACATATGCTGGGATAAAACGTCACTGCACCTTCCTCAAACGGGTAAGGGGGGAGAAAGTCCGCTGTGCAGAAATATTTTAATGTAGCCAATAGTGACAAAAACAAAGCAAACTGCAAATTACGTAGAGCAAAGCTGTCAAGAGGAGGAACGAGCGCAATGACTTTTAACACTAGCAATTTAATAAAACATCTGAGAAATCATCACAGTGCCGAGTACAGGGAGTTTGGTATCAGCAGCGGGAAACAGCAGCAACCAACTGGAAAAGCAGGAGAAGACGTGGAGCGACAACGTGCGTGCTGTGAAAATAACCAAAACCAGTTACCCAGTATTGCTCTTGATGACCAGCCATTGTCTGTGATTGACAATAAGGGATTTTGAAGCATTCTTACCGTACTGCAGCCCAGGTACGAGATCCCTAGCCGGCACCATATTACTGACACCGTGTTGCCAAATCTACACAACTTTGTGAAGAGGCACATCCACGGCCTGTTACAAGACGTTTCAGCCCTTCGCTTCATCACTGATATCTGGACCAGGAGCGTTAGCCCAGTGTCATCAGCTTAACTGCACAGTGGATTGACGGAGATTTTACATTACAGAGTCGTCCTACATGCAAAACACTTAAGAGGTTTGCACGCTAGTCAAGCCAGCACAGATGTGTTTGATAACATGCTTCTGATGCGTCTGAAAAGAAATAAATGCTTTAAATATTAAAATGTGACATTTTTTCTAACACTAAAGCTAGATCTTTGTTCAAAATTGCACATGTATAGTCGTATTTCAGTAAAATGTGCCAAATCAAAATAAAACTTTTTGAAATTGTTAGATCTGTTATGTTATTATATATGTATTGGTGAAGTAATTTAAGAAAGGATGCGTATTTTATTACAACCTGATGAAATATTACACAGTTATAATGGCAATAATAACCAGTCACAATAATGTTCACATAAACTGATTTGGTATCGGTAAATATCGGTATCTGAAGATATTCACATTTCAGATATCTGTGTCAAATTGGAACTTCCAAAAAGTTTATCAGTGCATCCCTACCCAATGTATAACCAAACATTTCCTAATCTGACATGTTTTCACATGCGCAAACCTTAATTGCTTTTGTCTTTTATAAAAGACAGCAGCAATATTTCTCAAGTTTACATCAGTTCTTTCATAAACAATTAGCCAATAACTTTCAAAACTACTGATCCAGACAGCTGGAAATATCTAAAATCCCTGCTCTTCATCAATCTGACATCTGATAAAAGCAGGAGCTTTTTGTCGTGACGGGTTAGAGAAGTCATTCTTTGCCTCAATTTGCTTAATTTCTTTTGTATCCACAACACAACTGAGCTGCTGCTGACGACAACAATAAGCCTGTTTACATACACACCAAAAATCTTATCATTACTTGGTTTCTGGCATTATCAGCTAATTTAAATGATTGTGCAGACAGCATAATCAGAGCATGAAAATCAGATTAACACACCTACATTTCTCCCCTATCCTCCAATATCTATGTCTATATAGACCTGTATATCTGGTTTTGTTTTGTTACACATGCGCAAGTTCAACAAAACCTTTGCTGCTTCTGTCAGCATACATTTTAAATCATGCTGGACATTGGAATGTTTCAATATGTTTGAACCCCAACCTATTCACCTCTTGAGATGCCACATATCATTCTAGTGAAGGTTTGTTCTGCTTTTAACCAACCCTGGTCCACTTTCATGAATAATATGGTTTTGTTTTGAGTTGTGTGAACAAGCTTTTGATTTTTTTTTTAAACCTCCTCAAGATATGAAAGTAAAAACTTTGTTTTGTGCTGTTTAGAAAATCAGATATGTGTCACATATGAATAAAAAAAAAAGAAGTCATCATCTTTGGATCACTTTTGCCTGTAGTGTGCACAAAGCCTCAGTGTAACATGGCAGAAGTGAACCTTCATCTTAACTAGATTAATTATAGATGCTCCATCAACAGCAGATCATCACCTGCAGATGCGTGGGATGGATGGCGGAATATAGAGCACTTTTTTTTTTTCTTCACTCAATCAAGCACCTGTCTGAGATTCAAGGTAGTTTGCAATGGAGTGTCAAACAGTATTATTATTATTTCTTCAAATGAAATTTACTTACAGGTATTAATAAAGTAAAGCTTGACTAGGAGTGACAATCCTTATTTCATTATTACTATTCTCAAATGGAGAGAAGACCTTAATGCTGAATTTAAAAAAGGCATGTAAAAAATAAGTCACATAAACGAGAAATATGCATTCACCCCATGTCAGCACAACTTAACAATGTCAACAACATTTTACTGAAAAAACAGACAACTTCACTGGAGCTCACAGCAAGTCCTTGTGTTTCTTTAAGTTCAATAAAGATCTGAGAGGAGTTTTAATCCATTAAAGCAAGAGATGGATGTAGATCCATAATCAGACAGAATCATACAGGTAAACGGAGGCAACAGCGTTTTCCAGAGAAATAGGTAAGAGATGTCAGTCCAAAGGGCACTGTGCTCGATGTCATTATGGAACTATTCCGGTGAGTAAAACATATTTTAAAGTTTTTTCAGATTGTTTGATTTCTTGCTCCCATTTGTGGTCCACTTAAAGGCCAGTAATAAACATTTCATGTCCCAGTGTTTGACTTCTGACACTACACAACAAAACTGAACTAAAAACAGCACAGAGAATTACAATATCTGCTGAGGCGTCATCTCAGCCTCCGTGTCATATCAGCCTACGCGTCACGCATCGTAGGAGTTTATGTGGACCCTTGTAACTTGAAACTTGCTCTATTTTTTTTTTAAAATGTACATTTATTTACCGAGCGTCGTAAAGTCGAAACGACGCAAGTCGAGTACCGCGTACCCCCAAGACCGCCTGTAATCCTTTTGTTTTAATGTGTTGGTAAAACTGTCACAATCCTTTAAATTCCAGACCTCTTTTGTTATTTTCCATTTTAGTGCCGTTTACTGGTTTTTTCTTCTTTTTAGCTTTCTTTGATGCAAAGATAAATGCAGAGGCTCAACCCTTTTAAGGACACTCAACATCCAGACATTATCTTTTCAGGACGGCCTCAGTTGTCAGATTAGGAGTAAGCTATCCATCAATTTACTCCAGCAATAAGCACTACAGTTCCTGGCAAACTGTTGATGATATGAGCGATAGGAACCGGGATCGCCTGTGATCGAGGAGAGTTTTAAGGTTTGTTTTTCTCATTCCGATTTACTTTTAATAAACATGACTATTATGCAAGTGTAAAAACTATACAACTGAAGCGCTACACTGTCTGCATTAACCATGAACAGGCTGCCGAGGTTCAGAAGAGTGATAGGATGCTGTTGTTTCCTGTTACTCATTTTCATCACAGAATAATCTTTAGAAAAAATCCTTTACATTTAACAGGTTTCATTCAGATGGTGGCATAGGACCAGTCACCTGAAAAAGACCCAAAGACCCGACAGCTCACTGAGTTACTAACCCCATGTCAACACTCTTATGTAAACTTCAAGCTAACATCATTGTCTTTTTCCACCATTAGGATAGATACCACATCTTATTTAGAATCGCTGACTCTGTAAAGACACCATTGGACATGAAAATGATGCAAATGGCTCTAACAGTCTTGAAGTTATTGAAGAAATTCAATAACTGATGATCCGAGTCACCCCCAAAATGTAGTCACTTGCTCCTCTTTCCATCTCTGACATTTCCTCAAATTTTTATCTGTACATTACATAGAGTTATATTTATAAACAGGCTAACAGACAGACAAACCAACATCAGCAAAATAATGACTTCTGCCTCGGTGGAGGTAAATGTGCCAGGTTCAAAAGAATCCTGATCAGAACACCTTTAATACATGTCTCAAGGCCAGGAAATCCTCAGTTTTAGCTCATTTAACCTAAAGCTTTATTTAGAAATCAGACTGTTGGGAAAAGAGTGGCAATGATTAACTAAAGGATCACGTAAGAGCTTCTCTTCTGCTTACCTGTGAATATGCTGGAGTCCAGACAGTGGAGCTCAGGTTAAAAAAAAGATGTGCTATAGTCTTTGGGAATTGTGTCCCATTCCAGGGTAGGCAGATGGACAGTCGGCAGACAGTGGCGATGGACAGACTGACAAAAAGCACACATACAGCAGGTCAGAGAACACACCTGTAATGAGAGACAGCAAAATGGAGACACGTTTTAAAAGAATACATTATCTTTATATAAGATAAAAATTATATTTGACAAGGAACAGTACAAGAGAGGAAATTTGTTTATGTAATCACCACTAATGCTAAAAATTCAGAGATAAAACTGCATGAACAACAGCAAAGCCAGTTCACAAATTCACTGTAATGTAAACAGTCTGTCAAACACCTGGTTTGTTCACAATGCAGATCACAGTGCAAAAATCCATAAATCATCATCAAATATGGCACAATGCAGTCCTGCTGGGTTTTACTGCACCAAAAAAGACAAAAGAAAATATTTCACTATTAACTTAGCAATAACAGCTCAGCTGTTGTAATAACAGTAAAATCCAGTCG
This sequence comes from Telmatherina bonti, assembly GCF_933228915.1. Taxonomy (NCBI): domain Eukaryota; kingdom Metazoa; phylum Chordata; class Actinopteri; order Atheriniformes; family Telmatherinidae; genus Telmatherina; species Telmatherina bonti. The sequence continues at coordinate 15,244,980 of NC_136620.1, read as the reverse complement.
GTAAACATTATACACCAGAGCACAACCCTGAGGGGCATTTTATTCTAGGGTGTTGGAAGAAAGACCATCAAACTTTCAATTACTCTCCTCAATATTCATAATGAAGCTGATACGATTATCTCAGTCTATAAAGAAAAAGTCTTTCGCTGTAATCCTCTTTACCCAACACAACATGTATCTATTCCAAGAAACTTAAATCGGCAAAAATCATCAAACTTCATTGGAAAGATGCCATTCTGATCATTCTTTTTGAGAGACACACGTAAATCCAAACTACGTTAATAGCAGCTTGCAATTTCCCACTGGGATCTTTTTTTTTTTAAATGTGTTTATTTAATTTAACAGGAGACAGAGTGGATGCTCAAAGGAAGAAAGAAAGAAAGAAAGAAAGAAAAACCTTTTGCAACAGTGACAACACTGAAGAACAGCTAGAGTTGGACCAGGGAAACCAAACATTGTCATGTTGTAGATACACAGACTTATTCAAATAGATCTATTTCCAGTGTACATGCCTAACTAGGTAACTTTTGTAGAGATCCTCTAAAGTACATAGTGCATTTATACTTCTATTCCTATCGGCAAGCTGACACCAAACGGCAAAAAATATGTCAGGTTACTGTTTGGCCAAAATATCACTGCACATTCAAGTGTGGACAGTCCAAGACTAAATCTGTGCTGTGGCTGTCAGGTAACAATAACACGGAGTAATAATAAAAGATGGCTTGTGTATCCATGAACACTCGGTCTTCATCTGGCTGATTCATAGGACTCCTGACTAAAATGTTCTGTGTTTTGAAATAGATGAACACAAACCATCCACTGTGGCCAAATGTATTTAATTAGCCACTAAACGAAGTGAGATGAACAAGACTAAAAGGAATACAATACTGTGGTCAACCAACAAAGCCTGAGGACATACTTGTACTGATTTACAAGAGTCTGAGGGGATGCTCCAATAAACCCACAACAGTCACGAGAGCCAAATAAAAATCGATCTTACAGCCTCTCCTGGTAAAACGGGGTTATTAATATCCCAATATATGATATGCAGCATTATTCAGCAAGAATCGACAAGTGAAAACAGCATTTCACTTACAGATTTTTTACGAGCATGTACGATTTTTTTTTTTACCATGTACAAAAAAATGTAACACCTAAAGATCTAAAAAAAATAAAATAAAATAAAAAAATAAATCAGCTGGATGAAAACTGTGTCTACAGCCTCTAATAAAAACTACTAATTAATCAAGTAACTCATCACAATAAATGACATATCAAGTTAATACATCAGAAAAATAGACTGATAAGGCTGGTTTGGATTTATTGAGTTAAATTTGGACAACTACAAAGTGACCATGTAAAATAAGCTATTACCTGTCTTACATAACAGCGTACTGGATAACTGGCTGCAGCAACATCAGTCTATCCCAGAAGACTAATGAACACCAGAGGAAAAGGGAAGACACCGGCTGAGACCAGCTGGTTAGTGACTGCAGGTAGCAGACACGGGCTACTAGTATGTTTTATTTATTTATTTCCCCCACCCCCCTCCCCCTACACACACACACACACACACACACACACTTTATTACAACATCTCTCAGAGGCATTTACAAAAAAAAAAAAAGCAAAAAAAAAAAAACAAAACAAGGGAAGGCATTTTCCTTATGTAAAATTAACAAACAGAACCCTAAAAACAACTTACACCCCAAACATTTTACAGCATCACAAAAATTAGCAAGTCTGATTAGAATTATTAATATATTTCACGGAGGACAGGAATACTCCAAATGTTGTTTTTTTTTGTTTTTTTTTTAAAAGCAGTTTATACACGGCATCTATATGTTATTTTTGTGAATATGGTATTTACCCATAATTCAAATCATATTTGTCAGAAGAGAAATTTCTTGTAAGTTTTGCGTCGGGCTACTAGTACGTGGTTCGTTCGTATGTCCGGTTAGGTTGTACGAGCGACTTACATTACCTGGGTTAAAAGTCGGAAATAAATGCCCGCTACGCATCCTTTGTATTTAATAACACTAAGATGCGATGAAAGCGTTGCCCTTGAATTATCCCCGGGAGCATCATTATTACCTAACAGCATATGATGATAAGATAAGATGGCTAATTTTGTTTCTCGCTAGCCAGCTAACGTTAGCCGGCTATCTGAAGGCTAATCGTCTCTTCAGCACCAGTGCTGCAAGTGTACTTACCGATTGACAGCCCCAAACAGCGACTCTCGAGCATGTAGATTATTCCACCATTAGCCCAAGGCCTTAACTACAACAATGCTGACATAACATGAAATTCCAGAAAGGGAAAATAAAGCGTTTATAACGGATTGTGACAGGCGCGAAAAGGTAGATCATCGGAGGACTCTTTCCAAGATGGCGGTTCCGTCAACTTCAACTACCCCTTCCCCCACTAAACCTGCAATGCCTGTCACTCAAACTATTGCTGCGAGTCTATTGGCTGTCAGGTCATCGCTCAAGCAAAGCCTCGACCTCCTATTGGACGCGGAGCTTGTTGCTTTGGAACACAATTCAATGAGAGTATGTACCCTACGCGGCCTGAAAAGGCGGAGTTTATCTTGTTTTGGTAGTTTTAAGAAAAACGTAAATGACATAGTCTCAAAATGAACACAGAATTACGTCATCTTAACATATTCTGCTTATTTAGGAGACTTTTAGCTAACCCCGCAGACCTAAGCCTTGACCCCGCCCCTCCGGTTGTCATGAGGTTTAGATCTAACATACATGTACTGTAGAAACAGGCGGAAACCTCGTAGGGAAACACCCTTTTAAGTGAGGCAGGTGATATGCAGATAACTCTTTCATGGACATCACATTTTTCACATAAACTGTAGAAGCTTTTCAGTAAAATTTAAATTAATGACATAGTTGTTTATCACCAGTCTCTAAATTATTCTCCAGAAAAGTGGGCATTTCATTTGAATTAATGGAATTGGATTAAACTGAATTATATTTCATTTATCCAAATGAAAAAAATAATTGCTAATTCATAGTTATGTATTTGATTGAAAAGTTTTTTGGATAGAACCTTCTGTATATAAGACAACTGAAAGTGCTTTACACATTAAAATCATTGCAGACGGTGTTACAAAGCATGAGCAATAAACGACAACAACGAATAGTAAAAATCACAATAAAATCATGAATAAAATTAAAATAATTAAAAGCAAGCTCGTTTGAAAGTGCCTAAATTTGGTACAAATTTAATCTCCACTGGAAGTTTTTCCCATGTGTTTGCTGAAAAGCAACAAAATGCTGCATCTCCGTGTTTAGTCTAGACTCTGGTCTGGACCAGTTGACCTGCGTCTTTGGATCAAAGAGCTCTGCTTGATTTATATTTTCTGAACATATCACAGATGTATCCTGGGCCTAAACCATTCTGGGATTTGTAAACAATCAGTGGGGTTTTAAAATATGTCCTGTGACTGACTTGAAACCACAGCAAAAATTTTAAAACAGGTGTGATGTGTTCATATCTCTTAGCCCTAGTTAAATGAAAAATACGCTATTAATCCCCAAAGGGAAATTCAGTAAATTAAATTAAAGCTCCAAAAGCAGCAATAATTCAGCCAACTGGAGATAAATGTCTGGATATATTTTTCCTGGTCTTTCTGGGTGACCAAAATTTTTAATTCTGTTGATGTTTCAGAGTTGGTAAAAAGCTAGTGACAAGTTTGGTTATTGCTGCTTGAAAGTCAGATCTAAGTATCAAAACCCCAAGTTAGCAAATTCGGTCAGTGGTTTTAAGAGCCCAAATCTCCAGCCAATGCTGACTCTCTTTTCATTGCTACAAAACTGAATAACCTCAGTTTTGTCTTCATTTGATTATAGAAAATTCTCTCATCCAAGTGTTTATTTGCTTCAATTTCTTTTTCTATTTGTTTGCTTGATTGTCTCTACTTATTAGTTGACTTTTTTAAACATTTTTTTTTTTTTTACCTTATCTCGCCCCCATGTTTCCTGCTTTTTATATAAAAGAAGAATACAGCATCCATGTTATCTAGTTGTTATAGTACTTGCAATATTTATTTATCTCTTTAAAAAGAGCGTCTTCCGTTTTTCCCAGGCACAGTAAACGCAGCAGCTGATTATGTAAATCCTCTGTAATCGCCTCCCGTTGGCTCTGAGGGATACAGACATCATGCAGTCATCGGCGGGTGGTGATAGCTCATAGCTGGGATTTAAACGCGCAGACACTCGCACACAGCATCCTGCTTTGACGCTGAATCGGGAAGAAAAACAGCATCTCAGTGACAATGAACATGGATTTCCAGATGATCATCGAGCAGATGGAGACAGGAGATCAGGACGCAGCTCTGATGGCGCTTCAAAGCTTCAACGAAGAGGTAAATATCAGATCAGCTGGCAGAAAACGTGAAGTTCAGCATGAACACCACTTCCGACTTCTCCATCTAATCCGCAGATCAGGCATCCTCTCGGGAAACAGTTTTTTATTTATTTAGAGACGCAGATTTCAGTTTCACATCAACCCGATGAAACACCAGTCTGTGCTGTTCAGCTGCGGTAAAGTCTGTTGAGGTGTATTGTAATGTTTCCACTGCCGCGTTTCTGCACTGACTGTATGTATGTAATATAATTTATTTAGTGGGTACAACTGGATTTTAAACTACAGTTGTTGTTAAAACTCAGATTATAAAAAGTTATTTGGAGAACAAAAGGTTCAATTGATCAAAGTAGCTTCTGAAGTTGAATAAACATAAGACATATAAATGATGACATGAGGACCCAATTTGTTGATTAAAACCAACAAATTTAGAAGTAATTTATAAGATGAAACAAGCCCAATTTCAAAAAGTAAGGACACTGTGTAAAACGTTATTAAACTAAAATGATTTACAAATCTCAAGACATATTTAGTTCCCAACAGAGCATAAACAACAACAGAGACAATGAGAAATTTTACCATTTAATGGAAAATATTTGAATTTGATGGCAGCAACACATCTGAAAAAAAGAAATGTGTATCAGAGGCAAAAAGGCTGGAAAAGTAACAACTGGAGGAGCATTTGATAACCAAGTTAACTGGCAACATGTAAGTAACATGAGTGGTTGTAAAAGGAGGATAAATGGACAGAAGTTCACTACTAAGACAAACTGGACCTGGAACAACATTCTTCTCTTAAAACTCCAGAAACTGGCAGCAACAGTTTTTTAATAAAATGAAATGAAATTAAGCTTTATTTATACAGTTACAATACACAAGTCATCCCACGTCTCTTTTACAGAGTCCTATTCAATCCAATTAATTGCTGTCTACTTATAATCCAATTAAAACAAATCCATTCTATCATCTACATTAGTCCAGTTTATAAAGGTTTTATATAAATCAGTTCATGAATAATAATTGCCAAACTCAATGACATTTGGTTGATGAATGATACAAAAATTTTTACAACGACCTGAAAAATGAGTTAAAGAGGTAAGAAATTACAGACGAACTAATGTTTTCTCCGTCAGTCAAACTAAAATGTTTCAAAGTTTTTCTGGCTCAGTTTTCTCTTTTTCTAGTTTGTCACTGTCAACAATAAGTTACATAGGGAAAATGAAATGTTGAAAGAAAGGAAAGAAATAATATAATGGTGTTAGAAAAAACAGTTCTCATACTATGCTCTTCATAATCCTGTTTTGGTTAATAAAGCACTGAATGGTTCAGGACCAATATACTTTCAATGCCTTTTGGGTTTGTTATGAACCAATCAGATCTCCCAGATCATCAGAGTCAAGCCTCCTTTCTGGTCCCAGAGTCAGAACTGAACATGGAGTTGTTCAGTTTTTATGCTCCTCCTCACATGTGGAACAAACTCCCAGAAAACCGCAGGCCTGTCAAAGCTTAGCGGTTGTAAATCAAGGTTAAAACAATTTCTATCAAAACAACGTTTAACTCCTTACAATGGAACTTTCACTTTATGCATTTATCTATTTTCTTACTTGCTTAGTCCAGTTCAGGGTCGCGGGAAGCTGGAGCACATTTCAGCAATCATTGGGTGAGAGGCAGGGTCCACCCTGGACTGGTCGCCAGTGTTGCGACGCATAGTTAGAGAACAGCAGGAGACTGGAAACAGCAATATATACAAGATAATAAATAAGATAATAGCTCTAAGAATAACTTTAGCAATAGACTTGATAATTTGACTTAAATCTAACAAACCATTCAGGTGGAGCAGAAAAAATAAAATGAAACAAGATAAGATTTCAAAAACTATTATGTACTTTTAAATGTGTGCAGCATATAAATCTGAGTAAAGTGACTTCAGTATGTTGTAGTGTTATATACAGCATTATGACTATGATTATGTACAGTGCTGCATAAATATCAGTGAAGTGACTTAAGTGAGTTGAGATGTTTCTCATTATTGCACATGGTTTCTGGGTATTGCGTATGGTTACGGTTGGACAATATGGGTTTAATTTTAACAGTGTTCATTCTTTTAATGTTTTTATATAAAGCACTGAATGGTCTTGTACATGAAATGTGCTTTATAAATAAACTTTACTTGCCTTCTCAGCTAAACAGCAAGAAAATCATGTTCTGGTCTCTATATTTACCTTATTTCAGCAATAATACACCCTTCACCATAGAGTCAGTGTTTAGACAACATGTTCTAGACATAAAATATAGTTTAGATGTTAGACTGATGATGGGAGGTTTATATTTATGACTGCTCTCCTGGTCCTGCTCATCTCTGTGCATAAAACCAGTTTTCCAGTTAGCTGCTGCAGCGTAACAGAGAGATTGGTGGTCGGACATTATTTCAGCTAAAACCACATCCACACCAACTTCCTGCTGCATTAAATTCATCGACTCATCTCTGTGTGGTGAACCTGAACTCATCATGTGAAGCATCACCTCTAATTTACACACATTTAACATTAAGTTTCTTCATAAACCTCATGGACCGACAGCAAACTTAGTTGATGGTGTTTAGTTAACTCTTACAAACTTACATTGGTCAAGTTAAGTAATGTTATCAAATCAAGTTTGATTATTTATTTGATTGTTTTACTTAAGCCAACTTATTAGTGGTTTATTTAAAAAGCAGTGTTCATTGTGTGAATGTAAGTTTAATAAGCATTTTCCTCTCATTGATCTTGGGTCTGATTTCAGCTCTCTGACTCACATCTGCATGTTATGTTTATCCACACATGATGAGTTGTGCTGTTCATGTGAATAAAAACCTTTTTCAATGTAAAAAAGGAGCTTTAAAAAGAGACGGACATGAGGACAGAAGGACCTCCAGCAGCTTTAAGATTAGTGATATTTACATACACAACACAGACCACAGCTTCAACACAGACAAAGCTTCCATTTGTACAAAAATTTAAGTTATCTTTACAAGCATGTCAAAAACAGCACCTTCAACCTTTTCCAGGTCAAATCCATGTCCATGAACAGTGGCCTTTCTGTGCATGTTCTCTCTGGGTACTCCAGTTTCCTTCCATCCACAAGACATGTGAGGTTAATTGCAATTGATCACTTATCAAATGTCAGTCGCATTGGATGACTGTAGAGAGTGATTCCAGGAAGGTTCAGTGTTTTGAATTTAAGAAAAACATGTTCATAGTTTTAGTCACATTCATAAGTTTTGAATAATAAACATTTGACTATATTGAAACACTGCAACAATGAGAGCCAGAGTGGGTGTAGATGCAGAGGTATATGCATGCTTCTGTCATGTGCATGAAAACAGAAGCTTGCATCAAAAACACTTTGTGTTGTGTTATTTTATTATAAAGAACGAAGAGACAAGGTCCAACTACTGAACCCTGTGGTACACTTTTGGAAACTGTAAGTCAATTAAAAGTCTAATAGCCTACACACTTTTGTACCAGCTAACAGATTAGAAAATACTAAATACTTTCATACTAAACATCAATCCAAAAATCTTCATCAGTTTATTTGTATTATTGTTAGTTTCATACTTCTTTGTGGCTTTGTGACCGCTGTGCCTGGAATAAAGATAAATAAATTCAGTTTCACGTTTGGATAATGCAGAAATATCATATTACAACTTTATAAATGGATTATAGAAACTATATTTTCAAAAATGATCTAATCATATTTTTTCTGCAGATGATGATGTGTTTATCTCATTTTTGCTGTGAATGTGAAGAGGCAACTGCTCTCAGACAGCTGAACCAAACCATGGTTTGCTGCCTGAAATCAGTTTCACACATGGACGATCATGACAAACAGCAGTCACACGTGGTTGAGGTTGCAGGTTTTGCTCCACCTTGCTGCAGATCGATCAGCAAGCTGTGTTTCTTCCTCATCTGACCAGATGGTTCTGCTCTGTAGACATGTGAGAGGTCATTGGTCAGGAGTGGTCAAATATTTGTCAGCTCACAAGGTTTCCTGTTGTGGCGAAGCTGCTGAAACATTTTGAGCTGTGGCTCAAAATGTCTTTAAACATGAGAACAGCAGGTTTGATGTGCATTTGCATGAAATTTCTTTTATGGTTTTATTATTGGAGTTTTAAATAGCTCATCTTGAGCAGAGAAACTGACAAAGTAAACAAACTTCAGATGTCTTAAATGGATCCAACGTGAACCACTGAACCCAGTGCAGCTTGATTTTTGGTAGCTGGACTCTATCAACCACAAGCGAACCATCCTACCTCAGCTGCAGACTGTGTGGGAGATGATCTTCAAGGCAATAGGATTAGATTCTCTGATACACAAATAGAGTCACACAGCTTGGTCAAATCCCACAATAAAGAGCTCTGAGGGATGAGGAGCTTAGTGTTAAAAGTAGACTTCCACATATATGTCGAACAGTTTCTGTTATGCACCTTCTTCTAGACCAGTTTTCTATGGGGTGCTCTGCTTGTTAGAAAGCAGGTTGGTACATATTTAGACTGCAGGTTTATTAGTTCAGTTAAACGCAATGAAATGGTTTTTTTTTTCTGATGCTGTAACTGTAAAAACCTGTCCACACTGATAAATGTTTCATAAAAATTTTTATATTTCATGGCTGATGCACCTGATCTTTTTTGTTGCCATGAAATGTAAAATTTTCAGGATTTATTTGTGAGTGTTGACCGTAGCAGTTATGCTAGCTTTATTTTTTTTGTAAAATCCACTTGTGTGAGTTGAGCACAACCTTTTTAACTTCTATCATGATACCAATTTATGACTCCAAAGTAACGTCACCATTTCTCTTGTCACAACTCCTGATTTAAAAAGCGTTGCGTTGTTATCATGGTTGAAGCAGACTCAGGGAAACGTTTCTGTTTCTACCTTTTTAGATGTTCCCTCTCAAATCAGTTTTGAGTTTTTCATCCTGGTCATTGAATACTGGATCAATTCATCACCTTTGCCAGCACACCGCAGGGTTCATGAGAGTTTAAACAAACAACATTTGTAGGTTTTCTGGACTCATGAAGAATTTCTAGTGTATTCTTTGTGTTGTCCATTTGGAGATGATCATATGTTTGGAATATCAGGCCCTTTGTTGTGAGCTATGTAGTTGTCAAGATTTAATGTTGTGATATTGCACAAAGATATTCTTCTCATTATCTTTGTCTTCTTTTCAGTTATCTGCCTCCTTTCCTTCAGTTCTTCCTCTTCTATTCAGCTTTCTTTGTGTTCTTTCTTTCCCCCAGATGAACCAGTGCTTCACATTCAGCAGAGGAGAAGAGCAGGACAGACGGGTATGGAACCACGACTCTTTGTTATCCAGGCAAACAATTCCTGTCTCCTGATTGGTCAGAATGTTTTTGAACTTTAGCAACATTATTTTTTTAGGAAAGTGTTGTCTTTTTAAGGTCAAACTTAAACATGCCTAAAACACGTAATACAAAGATTACAAAAAAAATGTGGGATTCTGTGTTAATGTAAATAAAAAACATAATATTCATGATTTTTAAACCTTATCAACCTATATTTTATTTCTAGCAGAACATGAACAACCACACCAGAAGCTGAAACTGAGCCAATTTAATAATAATAATTTTGAATGCAGTGGCAGCAAAACATTAGTAAAAAGTTGGAACTGGGGCGACAAAAGGCTAAAAAAGTAACAAGGAAAGGAGCATTTATCCACTAATTTGGAAAACTGGCAACATGTCAGTTAACATGACTGGATGTAAAAGCAGCATTTCAGAGGCAAAGTCTCTCAGATCTAAAATGAAACAGAGGTTCACCAATCTGAGACAAACGAGATCTGAAAATTGTGGAACAGTTTAATAAAAGACTTTGAATATCAAATCAAATCAAACATACGTTATTCATCCCCGAGGGAAAATTCAGAGTTCAAGCCAGCTTGTCCAAGGTCAGACATACAGACATGTAACATTAATGACAAAAGAGTAATACAGAACCGAAAAAGGTCATGTAACTCCGGACATACAGAGACATGTCCGGACAAACAGAGAAAAAAACCTCATACACTGAAGCACAAACTAAAACAAGACACACAAAGTCCAGGGAGGATTGGGAGGGGACTAGGGGTGGTTTAGGAGGGGGGACAGAGCGTCTATGAACATGTCTTCTTCTGTTCTCAGGGGGGGGTTGCGCTGGCCCATGGCCGCTGGGAAGCCGAATCCAGATATGATTGTTGTTTGGGTTCCAGGAGAGGAAAACAATTTGCCCTCAGCCTTGAGTCCATAGCTGACCTCAGGCATGCAGCTCCAGACAGCCGAATGGGGGGGTCAATTTCAACCGATCCTACTTATCCCACCGTCTACAGTATATAATATCACAAAAGGTTCAGAGAATCAGGAGGAATCTGTGTGAATACAACAAGGCTGAAGGTCTAAACTAGAAGCCTATGATTTCGGTCCCTCAAGCAATTCTACATTAAAACAAGACATGATTCTCCATTGGAAACGACTGCATGTAGTCAGGAAGGCTTCCAAAAATCACTGCCCACAGTTCACCCTGAAATCCCCAAATGCCGCTTAAAGCTCTATCATGCAAAGGAGAACTGGACTGATAAGCAGCTACAATCCTGCATCAGACCAGAATGAGACAGCATTTCTATCCTGAAACTCCAGCAGCTGGTCTCCTCACTTGCCAGATGTTTACAGACAGATGGAATACAAAGAGAGGATGCTGCACATTGCAAACATCCCCCTTTTACAGATGTGCTGCTGCCCTCAGATTAAAAATGAGCTAATATTTTCCATAACATTGTGAAATGTCTCAGCATCAACATCTGCTACATTGTTTATCTTCTATTGGAAATACAGAAAAGGTTAATGAGATTTGTAAATCACTGTGTCCTGATTTTATTTAAATTTTACACAGAAAACTTGGAAAAAAAATAAAGTAGGGTTGCTGCTCTTTCACTGTAACAAAGATCAGTTACAAGTAAATGATGAGGCTTATGATGATACGGCTTATCTTATCTTACCTTAAAAAGAAAAACAAAACAAAAAAAAAGGGAATTTCCATACTGTGGGACTAAGAAAGGATTATTTTATCTTATGAAGACTGGAAATTCACTCAGCATCATCTGTCTCTCCACATGGTTGCACGCCTGCTACTTTAGATAGAAAATCTATAAAAGGTATAAAAAGCAAAAGTAATATGTCACACAAAGAGACACCGAGTCTACCATATTACTACAACTAAGGATTTCTCTGTTACCAGAGTTCTTACAACCATCTCCATCTCCATCTTCTGCCGCTTATCCGGGGTCGGGTCGCGGGGGCAGCAGCCTAAGCAGGGAAGCCCAGACTTCCCTCTCCCCAGCCACATTTGCCAACTCTGCGGGGGGGATCCTGAGGCATTCCCAGACCCGCCGAGAGATATAATCCCTCCAGCGTGTCCTGAGTCTTCCCCGGGGTCTCCTCCCAGAGGGACGTGCCTGGAACACCTCACCAGGGAGGCGTCCAGGAGGCATCCTGACCAGATGCCCGAGCCACCTCAACTGGTTCCTCTCGATGCGGAGGAGCAGCGGCTCTACTCTGAGCCCCTCCTGGATGACCGAGCTCCTCACCCTATCTCTAAGGGTGAGCCCGGCCACCCTGCGGAAGAAACTCATTTCAGCCGCCTGTATACGAGATCTCGTTCTTTCGGTCACGACCCACAGCTCATGACCATAGGTGAGGGTAGGAACGTAGATCGACTGATAAATCGAGAGCTTCGCCTTCTGGCTCAGCTCCTTCTTCACCACGACAGACCGGCGCAGAGTCCGCATTACTGCAGACGCCGCACCGATCCGTCTGTCGATCTCGCGCTCCATCCTTCCCTCACTCGTGAACAAGACCCCGAGATATTTAAACTCCTCCATTTGAGGCAGGACCTGACTCCCGACCCGGAGAGGGCAATCCACCCTATTCCGGCTGAGGACCATGGTCTCAGATTTGGAGGTGCTGATTCTCATCCCAGCCGCTTCACACTCGGCCGCGAATCGCTCAAGTGAGTTCTTACAACAAGAGATTTAAATATGGAGCAGCAGGAGTGCCACAAAAAAAAAAGGGTATCTGAAAAAGCGTAATCAGATAAAACTAAAAAAATGTTAAAAAAAACAAAAAACTTTTAAAATATATTTCTTGCTGAAATTACATGGTGGTGGTATTGATTCAGATTTTAAATTTCCATAATCGTAAAGTTAGAAGTTTTTTAAAGTTTTCCTTTTTGCTTCGGCTGTTGCAGCTGAGATCTCCATTGTTAGGATCAGTTTAAATATAATACAATATAATACAGTATAATACAATATAATACAATACATACAATACGATACGATACAATACAATACAATACAACTTTGCTGACAATTTTTCGCCAAGCTTCATCGTGAGTTGTGGCAAATCCTGTTACATTTAATTTTTTATATACCGTAGTTATTAGATTTTTGCCTCATAATAAACCTCAAGAAGGACCTGTGATTTCAGCCTGGGAAAAATAAGGCACTTTCATTGTGATTCCAAGGATCAGTGCTTGATGCCTTTGACAAGTTTGTCATGAACACACACGTTCTGGCTTTACCAACACAGGGTTGTGGTAGCTAATTCATATGAGTGTTTTAAATTGATATTGAGGGTTAAGAAGTCAGAGAATTTAACAACCTCGAGTGCTGGTTTTATCACAGGATTTGTTAAACCTCCTTTTTTTAAGGTTTAACAAAGCTCTACACCAAACCACTCCATACTTTTTCCACAAACACAAATCAAAAACATGGAAAGAACTGCCACCATAACTTTCAGCCAATCAGAAATGCAACACTTCATTATGCACTTTGAATTCTGAGCTTCTGATTTGTTCAGTGGACTGCTTGATGATGCTTCTAACTAAAATAATTATAAAATGTATGATTTTTTTTTTCTTTTTTGGTGGTAATTTTATGTTTATTAACTTTGTTTAATACATTTTAACTGGGATTATTGATGCAAAATTAGTGTTCAGCTTGTAGACAGCTGAGGGGTTGAAGATGTTCTTCAGCTTTGTTGTGCTGCACCTTCGGGTCCTGTTAGACCTCCCAGAGGGTAGCATAGAGAAGATCTGATGGAAGGGGTGAGTGAAGTCTTTGATGATTCTGCAGGCCTTGTTTTGGCAATGCAAGCTGTGGATGTCTGTTGTGGAAGGGAAAGGGAGACCAGTGACTTTCTACACGGTGTTTACCACCCTCTGGAGAGCAGCTCTGTCTGCCTCTGTGCAGTTGCCAAACCATGCTGAAAAGGAATATGTCAGTACGCTATATAGAACACTGGTAGACGTTTTTCAGCTGTCAAGAGGAGATGTTGTTCTTCCTTAAAATCCTGATAAAGTACAGTCTCTGGGGTGACCTCTTCACTACAGCAGTGGTATTGACGCCCTATATCAGGTTGCTGCTGATGTTGGATCCCAGGAACTTGAAACTGGACACCTGCTCAACCTCCTAGTCTGATCCTCAGCGGCAGGTGCTCGTTCCTGTTCTTTCTGAAGTCCAGAATGAGCTTTTCAGTTTTCCTGATGTTAAGGGACAGGATAGTTTACGCACATCGGCCAGTCAGGCTGCAGACGCCGCCCTTGTATTCAGTGTCATCATTGTTTGAGACAAGACCTAAGTTGCAAACTTCATGTTGATGTTCGTCGGGTTAGCAATCCCAGGTAAAGAAGGAGTACAGGGCAGGGTTAAGCACAAACCCTTGAGGTGCTCCTGCACCCAGTGAGAGAGTGAGAGAGGAGTCTCACTGTTTGTGAGAGGTTTGTCAGAAGGTCTTTGACACACAGACTCAGATGTTCATGAAGACCCAGATCCCGAAGCATCCTGAGTGGTATGCTGGGGACAACAGTGTTAAAAACAGAGCTGAAATCCATGAATAACAGCCTCATATGCCCCTTTCTGCGCCAGATGGGACATAGAAATATGGAAAGCATCCTCTGTGGATTTATTTGCCCTGTAGGCTTATTAATACTTGTCCAACCTGGGAGAAAGTCATAGTCAGGCACCCCAGGATGAGTCACTTAAAGCACTTTGAGACAACTGATGTTAGGACTACTTTACCTGTTTCTATGGCACTGGGATTATGGTTGCAGATTTAAAACAGATGGGGACAATGGCATGCACCAGGGAGAGATTAAAAATATCTGATAAAACCTCTGGCAGCAGTTCCTAAGAAACCAGCCGGGCATCCCATCAGGACCTGCTGGTTTTTTTTTTTACATTGACGGATGTCAGGAGGCGTTCAACCTAGTATGTCTGTAGGGTAAATATGTTGTCAGCCTTGGTCACTGTGGTACAACATCATCTGGTGGTCTTTCAAACCTAGAAAAAAAAGTAATCATGCTCTTCTTCCAGGGGTGTGTTGTTACCTGGAAGCCGGTCACTGGTGCTCCTAAAGTGTTTTATGTGCTTGATGTCCTGCGATACATGTAGCATGCTGTTGGTCGAAAAGTGGACCTCCATCCTCTGGCAGTTTAAATGCCCCTCTTGAGGTAGTGTTTGGCCAGGTATTACTGCTAACTGTTTGGACATTTTTCATTATCCATGGTGCCTTTAAAACACTGCTCAACCACCCTCTGGCCACGTTCCTATGATTTTTATGGTGGGTTGAAGCCGTGTGAGTATGGTATGATAGTTGGGGGAAAGAAACAATGACAAGAAATTAGACTGTGAAAGGTGTGGGAGGTGGAAAACGTTGTTTGTTTAAAGTATGTTAGTGTACACACATTGCAGTATTTTCTCTCCTCCAGTGGCACAAGGCACATGCTGAAAAAAAAAAGGGAAGCATATCGCTATCTATAACTATATCTATATATATATTTCTATTTTTATATCTATCTGTTATGCTCCTAAATGTATTTAATGTCTTTTCAATGTTTTATGTATTCTTACTTTTCAGAGCTTTGGTCAGTACCTGCTATTTTTATTCTGCAGTGCTTTTTAAAGCACTTTTAAAGTGCTTCATAAATAAAGTTGGCTTGGCTGTTTCTATTTATAGGTTCATTTTACATCATTTCAGCGTCATAATCTGACAGCTAAAGATGTCCTCAATAACAATGTCAGGATGGTAGCTGGGATTTTAAAGGGTTGAGCTTCTACATGCATTTTCACAAAAAGAAAAACAAAACAAAAACAACACAAAAAAGTGGATTTTTTTTTGTTTTAGGGGTTAATGTGTGATTGTGAAAATCAGGTGCTGAATCAGTGTTAATAAGAAACAGTGTATAAGTGTGTGTTTTGTGTGGATAAGACTGAGAATGAGAAGTTAGGGCTGAAAAGTTGCACTGAATTTCTGAAAAAACTACTTCATATCATGATTAGGAAAGAATCCAGTTTCCTTAAAATGTAGAAATGAAAGACGGGTCAGAGTTCCACAGCTGACTCAGGTTGATGGAAAATCTTTATCTGTTTAGCAGAGAAGTCACGTACAGAGACAAGCTTGTTTGTGTTTCTGATGATGAAGGACACCTTATCAATGGTCAGAGTCACGAGGATCCAGGAGCCAGAAAGAAGTGAAGCTGAAGGTAGTAGAGGAGGAGTGAATACTTCTCTAATCTCCTTCATCTCCATGGAAACTAGTGGGACCTTCATATTTCATTTCAAACAATGGCAGTCAGAGCAGAACACAATAAAAGTTTCTTTTCAGAGCTGGATTAAAACTTTCTGTCAACAAAACAGCAAATATAATACTTCATTTGTGAATTTGGTCTTTTCCCAGACTTTTTGTCCCACAGTGATGACATAGACATCTTTTTAACCAGCACAGTATCTGCCTTCACATGACACCTTGCTTGTGTGGTTTTCTATTCTATTCTATTCTATTCTATTCTATTCTATTCTATTCTATTCTATTCTATACTATATCAGATGCTATTCTCAAGAGCGACTTAGAACTGAGAATGAGAACAACACAAGCAAGAGATCTAACAGGATGAGATATTATGAATAAAGGGTAGTCTCAGCTGTGAGTCCAGTTGGACAGAGGTGCTGTGACGTAGTGCTAGAGGCAGTGCAGTTTTTTCTGGTTTTCTTCCCGTCCTTACAATAGTCCTTTTGTTTAATTATGAGAACATGATTTCATCATACAATATCGCCTTGGCCATCAGTGTACACAGGTTATTCAGTGCCAAGTTGTGCCGAAGAGCTGGACAAATCTAACTCATTCTGATGAGTAGGAGAGGAAAGCTTAGTGCTGAAATGCTCCTTGAGAAGCTGAGTCTTTAGTGTAGTAATGGTGGGACCACAAGGCATCTTTCCCTGGCAAAGTGTAACTGTTGAGAGGGAGTGTAGCTCTGGATCAAGGCGTGAAGGTAGACAGGAGCAGTTTGGGCTGTTTTGTAAGTTAGAAACATTGCTTTGAATTTGATGCATATTGCAACTAGAAGGCAGTGAAGCGCGATTAGCAGCGGAGTGGCATGAACTCTTTTAGGTTGGTTGAAGACCAGATGCACTGCTGTATTCTTAATCATCTGGAGAGGTTTGACTGAGCATGCAGGCAGACCTGCCTATAGGAAACTGCACGGGTCAATGCGTCAAATGGCCAGAGCCTGAATCAAGAGTTGTGTCAGATATGTTCTGATTCTAATGATGTTATAAGTGTCACGATGTGAAGATGTTTGACCTACATGCAAAAATAAAGCAATCCTTGAGAATTAGAATAAGTTTTATTGGAGAATGAAGGGGTGTGGTTCCGGGAGATCCGAAGGCTGGTTTCTCTGTAATGATAGATATATGAGTGATGGAATAGTGGACAAGATATCTGGGGGAGTGATGATTTTCCTACTTGTTTGGACTTGTAGAGAATCAGGGTGATGTCAGGTGATCTGAGAAGACTGGTGTTGGTAGTTGGACCCAGTTCCAGAGGATTGCCAGTGAAAAAAAGTTTCCAGGTTGTTGGTTATTGAAGAAATGATTGTTGGAGATGAATACCGCAGGGAGAAATCACAGGGAGATGTGCTAGCCAGCACACCTGTGGGAAAAAAAAAAATCACCCCTTCAGAAAAGGTTCCTCTGGTGGAACCTGAAAAATACCTCAGACAAACCAGATCCCTGACAGTAAGGAGCAAACGGCAAAACTGGGCAACCGAGTGTACATGGACCTTAAAGGTCATCTGGTTGTCTACCATGACACCAAGATTCCTGGTAAAAGCTGAATGCAGAAGTGTGATAGAATTGAACTGCACGCTTATTTGGGGAGGAAGGATTGGCTGCACAGTCAATAAGCTTGGTCTTGTAGAGATGCAAACATCTTGTGTACTGTAGTTTTATAGTTAAGAAGAGGTTAAAATGACCTGATTTCAGAGTTTTATTGGCTGTTTGACTGGCTTACTGTTAACACTGTTACATTACTGTTTCTGGCAGGATTTATTATTTATTTATTGAAGTGGATGTAAAAAGGTTCTGACTTGACTTTATTTTTAAAATCTGGACTGAGTTTGGGCTTTCCATCCATTTTCTTCCACATGTCAGAGTTTGACTAAGATGATTCAGGAAACTCAGAGCTCTTTCTCCGCAGCAACATTTTCCTGCTCCTCCAGTGGGATCATAAGATATTCCTTGGCCAGCAGAGATGATCCTCACAGTCCTTGTTCGGCCTCTGGTCTCCTCCCAGTAGGCTGTGTCAGGAAAACCTCAAAATGGACATGAACAGCAGACATCCTAATCAAATAACAGAACCACCTCAGCTGACATCTTCAGGAGCAGCTTCATGCCAAAGTCCATCCAGATGTGTGAATTTGTCACCTGATATCAGGCAGAGTGGGACCATCTTCGGAATGAAAGCTGCTTGTATCTGTAATCTCATTATGTTGATTACAAACACAATTTGGTGACCACTGAGTTTGGATTTGTGATGTAAATTTATAGCTATTGAATATTTAAAAAAAAAAAAAAAAGTTTCCTGATTAGCTGTTTAGCTCCAATAAGCCAGGACTGATGACATGTAATTCTGTATTTATTTGTTGTCTGAACAGCGCCTCGGGGATTTGGTGGTCGGTTTTCTGAACAGAGAGCTGCAACCTTCCTGCCTGCTGGCCTGTTTAGAAGCTGTCCGGATCCTGACCAGGGACAAAGATTGTCTGGATCCATTCATCAGCCGATCAGCTATGTCCACTCTTGCCCGCTATGCTGGTATCACCACGGATTGCACTGCCACACTTGCCAACAGTCAGCTGGAGGGGAACCAAGGTAATTACTGTGAACCACATTTAATTACGATTCCAGCTCTGTTCAGTCCGTTGTCACTGGAAACGTGACTTTGACATCCCAGTTAAACTGGGTGGGTACTTCAGCAGAACTTCCCACTGACATACTGTACATCATCTTCTTGAGTGGAAATAAGGCATAGGTATCATTAGCTTGTTAGTCTTGAAACTCTGTCATTGTTACGCTTTAATTTAAAGCTAGACATAAAAACAACATGGCTTATTTTTGTGTGCTGTAATATCATTATTACACCGATGAGCTGCATCACTGAAAAGTACCTAATTAACACACCGATATCTAAAAATGATGAATGATCAGCTAATCTGACAGCATCTCACCTGCAGGCATCCATTCTGGGTTGTTTGTCAACCTGTTACATCAAAATCCCCCCTTCATTGGTTCCAAAACCTGGGGTCGGGGACTCCCCAAGGGGGTCTCCAAAGACAACAGGGGGTCCCTGAGGCTTTCAATATTGAGTGGCATTGTGATTAATATTGACACATTGTCCCTATTTTAAGAAATAAAAGTGAAGCTATGTGTTGTTAAGTTAACTTGGGCTTCATGTAAAGTCAGGGCTCAGCGAGAATACAGTGTTTATGGTGAGGATCTCACTTTTGAAATGACCTTAGCAGGGAATAGAGCAGGGGGTCAATGGCTCTTTAGTATGTGCACGAAGGCAGGTCCTTAAGGAAAATAGACTGGGAACCATGCCTTAAAGTATATTCAAGGTTTATGTCAACTGCACAACTTTGTTACAAAAAATTACCATTGATCTGCATAGAGTTAGAGTTATGGGCAATGTGGTTGAAACAAATATATGCACAGACTTTGTATTATTTTGTATTGCGTTGCGAAGTGTTTTAGATGCATGCTCTTTTAAAATAATTTCAAATAGGCCTGTTGTTGCAAAAGGTGCTGTTTAATTTAGTTTTAGCATCTTGGTATAGCTGTATTGGCTAAAACGCTAGCTTGTAGCACTTTATTGGCAAGCATGAACAGACTAAAGAGCAAACTTCTACCAGTTTGACTAGTGGTTGATGCAGTCAAACCATCACGACATGTTTTCTGCTGTTACCTTGGAAACCAAGACTTTGGATGATAGTTTTTTTCAGAAGGGGAACAAGTGTCTTCAAGCTAGTGGTTAATGATCATTATATATCTGTATAGATCAATAAGATAACTCCATACAGAAAGTCACATTATCCAACATTTGTTTGAAATCGTTTTCTTAAAATTGTTTTTTTTTTCCTTGTTAAATATCAAACAGTATTTTACAATGATAATGTCTTTGTCTTTTTTCTAACCTTTTTTTATATTGATGGTAAACTTTTCCTGTGAGCTTTATAAATGACCTGCACAACACTTTAATTAACTACATCACTATAATGGATTGGGTGGATCTTGGTATCTTATTCTAGGATTATTTCTATTTTATTTTTTGTCAAATTAAACTGAAATAATGCATGTTTTAGACACAGTTCACTATATTTCAATGCAGTAAGTAAGTGATGAACAATAAATTAATTTTATAATAGATAAAGTTTTGTCTTCTTCTTTGCCTGCTTTTTAAATATTAATAATAAAAAAAACTTTTATTACTAAATATCATGACCAAGCAAACAATAGTCTCTGCCAAACCCATCACTGATAGTCTCCTACAGAGGACATGAGCTCCAATCAATGGAAGAATAAAACTCCAAATGTGGTCTTCAACCAGCAGAATACATCATTGCTCTGAGGTAAATTATAACACCATTATTACTGTCACACTTCCATCTGAAATTTAACTAATTTCAGTTTTATTTGAACGAAAGTATGACCAAATTTATCTTAAAGCCGTTTCCAAGAAACAATTTGACCTCGTTATTAATGGAAATTTACTAATTAAAATCCACTTAAATCTAATTAGTTTGAATACATGGACAGAAATATGAACATCTGTAGCTGCATGACAGCAGATCTGAGGAAGATTTTAACTTTGACCTTGTTTCACCTTCAGATCAGTCGAAACATCATTTTCATGTCCCAGTAGTTTCTTCAGTGTGCTGGTTTTTCCTTTTGGTAGTGGAGGGTGAAGGTGGAGAGGGCGAAGAGGCAGCCGACCTATCGGGGTCTGTGTTGAAGGAATCCTCTCTTCCTTCTGAGAACCCTGATCAGGACGTGATTGTCGAAGCTTTGAAGTCCATCTGTAACATCCTGCTCCATAACAAGACAGGACAGGTCAGTCCGTTATGTCAGGATCTCCTCACATTAGTGCTAATCAATACTTTGTCTGATGGATGGATTTGATGGATGGATGACAGGTGGTGGCGGCGGACCTGCAGCTGATCAAAGGAGTGGCTGAGAGACTGAAGCAGTGTCATGATCCCACATGGAGCCATGAGGTATGGATATAAATGTAATAAACATCTGGAAGTCAGGAGGTGGGATGATGGTTGATGTTGATTCTCCATGTTTACCATGTTGGTTTGCTTTAACTAGAAGCCCACAGATAGCTGCTGAACACAGAAATCCTCCCTAAAAACATAGAAAACAAATCATGAAGGTTATTTTAGAATAATTTTAATCTTTTGTTGAATATAAATATAAATTTACAGGCTGTAAATTGACCTCTACGGTTTAGCTAATTTTCTGGAGACAGGATTGTTGAAAATCTTCAGTTTTTGTACAAATATTCTGTTAAACTGTTATTTTGAGGGGCTTCACTGCGAAGCAGCTGCGAATGGCATGCACTATTCGGAAAAGGTTTGAGGTATTCACCTATTAGCATATGACATCAGAATGAACCTAAAATCCACTAAAAACTTACCGCTTCCTTTGAAGCGGTAAGTTTTCTATCTGTCTCTAAACTTCTGACTGCAAATGTAAAGCGGGTCCATTCTTATGTGTTTATTTCACAGCATGCTGTTCTCTAAAAGTATTATTATCCACTAAAACAAAACAAGAAATGAACTTGAATGGAGAACCGAGGATTCTGGTTAAATTTTTATTCATCATATTGTTCAAATTTAGATCATCATCAGGCTAAGAGCTCACCATAACATAGTTATAACGAGTTATTTTGTGTTGTGGTATAAACATTACTGTTGGTAGATTATCTTACTAGCATTTTTAAGAAATAGAGGAATTATCATTGTCCACAATAAATTCCACACCTGGACTTAACATAGCTAATAGGTAAGAGTGTCCCACTGGATACGTTCTGCATGGATGATGATTATGGATACATTCAGCAGCTCCTCATTCTCCAGACCCTCTACTGAACTACTGCAGTTCTATTCTGAGATGAGCCGACAATTGATGGCTAATTCAGCATCCATCTTGCATTAAACCCGAACTGTGAGCTTTTCCATCCAGTAAAAGACAGTTTTAAACTGATTCCTGTCTTATCTCTTGTTTTGGCTTGTTCTTTTCACCTCTTCCTATGACAATGCCTTATTGTGTATCTTTGTTGAATCAACCACTGTGGATGTTCAAAGCGATGGATGTCTTTATTTCCACTTACTGGCATGTGATGCGTAATGTAAAACAAGTTTGGGTACAATGTCAAACGGCATCCCAGATGAAAAAGTGTGATGCTGCTGGGCAACAATGGCTTCAGAAATACACATAACAGATGTCTCTGTGCCATCGAGTCCATGATGCAGCGTTATAATGTCAGAAAGTTACATACAGAATCTTTAAATAATCGCGTGGTAAAACACATCTTGTGGTTGTGGAAAAGATGTTCATCTGTTTCAGAAGGGCCTAAATATTGGTATCTAGCAAAGAAAACATCTACGGAGATTAAACTACAAAAACTGTTAAACTGTGCAACACATTAAAAACTGGTAGAATAGGAGAGAACCAACATCTTCCAAGGAAGAAATGTGGTCAGAAACACATCTTAGATGATGATTAAATAAGATGGTTAAAAACAAAACAAAATAAAACAAATGCTGGGGTTGCTGCAGTTGGTCAGGTCTAGCTTCTGCAAATTCATAGAGCCATCATTTTTATGGTCTGGCCACCACAAAGTCCAGTATGAGTCCCACTGAGAATCTGTGGAATGTGCTGTAATTCCAACTTTCCCATCATCACTACAAGATCACTGAGAAAAATTATTGCTACTCTGGATGAAATAAAAGTTGTCATTGCAGAAACTTATTGAAATGACGCCCCAGAGAATGCTGCTTTAGTCAAAGATAAAGGAGGTTCAATAAAATGCAGTATGACTTTCTTTTGCATCAGCAGTTTATTTTTATATATCTATTATATATCTATTACATTTTTTAAGGTAAATGTTTCCTAAAAGTTAAATATCTTTGACTTTTTGTTGGCTGTGTATATTCATGCTTCCTTCTGTTTATGATTCACCGTCAAACCAGAACCAGTTTCTGAGCCACTGTGCAACAGCTTTAGCTTCATATTTATCCTGCTCTGAGGAAAACAAACAAGGAATATTTTTCATGACTCTGCCACGTCTTTCCAGATCCGTTTCTTTGATTTGCGTCTGACCTTCCTGCTGACTGCCCTCAGAGTGGATGTTCGGGCTCAGCTGGCTCAGGAGCTTCATGGCATCCGTCTCCTAGGTAACTGATTTTCTCATTTCAGACCAAGTTTTGTTTCCAGCTTTCTCAGTTCTGCTCATGTTTGTTCATACACTTGCAGCTTTCACATAAGATCAAATTTGCGTCCCTTTTCTCTCCACTCAGTAAATGTTCTTCAGCTACAGAGACCCCCTCTGTGGGGTCAGTCTTCATGTTGGTCTGTTTGATCTAAACAGAGAGTTTAACTTTGTGTTTTCCGTTAGTTTTAATTTTATTTCAGGTTGTATCAGTTCATGTATGATCTGTTGCTGCTGGAGCACCACATACCATAGTTTCCTAATGTTATTTGGAACACTATGGAAACCCAACAAACCTTAAATCTAAAGAACAATGCAGTGAACAATAAAACATTAATACACAGACATAAAAACAACACACAGATCAGTCTGAGCTGATGTCTTACTGCCCTGTTTGTGCTCCAGCAAGCCATTTGGAAGCCACACTGGGTCTCTGTTGGCCCGACACCCTGGAGACAGCAAGAGCGGGGTCTGAAGACATCCCACCTGAAGAGCTGCCCCCCTTCAGCCGGCAGCAGACGGAGTTAGCCATGGAAATACTAAAAATACTCTTCAACATCACTTTTGACACAAACAGACGCAAAGTTGACGAGGTGAGAAATGAAGCTAGGAAACGTTCAGTTTGATGTAAAAATGTTATGTTATCAAGTCTGTGAGTTTGTCTTTTGGCTGCTTGTAATATTCATGAGACTTTTCAAAAACTAAAGAATTTCTAATGTAACACAACATTAAAAATTAGGAGGAGCTCTAAAATTCCCAGAATAATCTCATAATTACATGCAAAATCCAATAATGAATTCTAAAGCTGTGCATTACACACTTTCAGGCTGCTTTTTACCTGGAATTTTCTCTGTACATATCAGAGATTAAGGTGGCTCAACGTGAATATTGATGTAATAATATCAAATGTATCTAATGACGAAGGATGAAAATGACAGGATTTATGTCTTAAAAGGCAGCAAATCAGCAGGATGAATTTCTGTGTTTCTTTCTAAAGGATATCTATTGATTTGATTAAAAACTCTTTGAATCAAAAGTTACTAAATTTCTGTTTATGTGAGTATTGTAAAGTGTTTAATGTACTGCTTTTGAACTCAGTACAAAATTTTGCATGGAACACTGCAATAAATCGGTGATTAATCACAAAAAAAAAAAGAAATTGTGACTAATCATAAAGAAATGTAATCGTTGGCCAGCTCTGGTGTTAACACCATAATAACACACAAATGTACCTGACCCTGATTCAAATATTTAATGATACCTGTAATTTTTTTATATAAAAAAAAAAACCCTAAAGCAGGCTTTTATCAGTAGAAATAAGTCATTTTCTGATCCAGAAATTATTCATGACTACTACATTGATTTCACTACATTTGGTTAAAATGGAAGATTGGAGTGATATTAAATGAAGAACCATTTGAGGCTTAAAAATAGGCTCTTTCAATACAATTGGACTTTGCAGAACTAAAAACTGGAGATATTTTATAAAATGTAATATTTTAATGTTGCTGAGCTGACCACAGAAAACATCAATAATGTTTGTGTAATGATTGTGCGAAGGAGGAGGCAGCAGAGTGCAGACATTTGGGTGCCATACTGAGACACTGTTTATTGAGCTGTGCAGATGGGGAGGAGCGTACCGAGGAGTTTCACAGGTCAGATTATCTCTTCTGTCTACAGATCACTTTTATTCAAACAACTGCTGATGACTCTTTCCATGTTTTTCAGCCACACCGTGAATTTGCTGGGTAATCTCCCTCTGCCCAGTATGGATGTGCTGCTGATGCCAAAGGTGCAACAAGGCTCCATCGAATACATGGGGGTCAACATGGATGCCGTTAACATGCTGTTAGAGTTCATGGAGAAACGACTTGATCGAGTAAGATGAGCGTCTGTGTGTAGATATGTTATCCACAATGACATCCTGCATCTCTTACCTGACAGGTTCTGTTCTGTAAATGGACCGAGCTGCGTACATACAACATACAGGGCCACTGTCAGGGTTAAAGAAACACTAAGATCCACCACCATTGTGGCCCACACACCTCAACAGACCAAAATAAAGACCAAAATTAATTTAAAATAGAAGGAACTTATATTTCACAGACAGCATTTCCTCTCTTTCATGTCCTGTTTTCTCCATCCATTCTGTTCTCTTCTCCTCTGAACAGCCTGTGTCTTCACACATCTCTCCTCCCAAAGTGGATAAAAAATGTTCAAAGTTATATACACCTTCTTTAGTTTGCCTTTATATGGAATAACAAAAAAACATCTCTGTGTCCTCGGTAGTCTAAACTGAACAGACTGAAGCGTTCGGGTTTTGCATGTTTCAAACAACACAGGGACATACACTGTCTGTCCATCTATCTATCCTTTAAAAATCTTTAGTTAACCATCAGACTTAACCAACTTAGACTTTGATGTTATTATTTATACTTCCAGTATATCCACAGTGGCTGTTTTTCTCCGTACTATGAATATTTTTATGTCAACTGGTTGATGTTTTTTATTGCAGCACTTATGTCATTATTTCATAACCATATTTATAACTGCACAATTGAACAAAATGGGAAGCCTTATAGTTTTAAGATTTTAGGGAACTCTTGTTTGATTATCAGCACAAAACCTTAACCCTAGCAGACAGATGGAAATTACTTTACAAAACCTCAGCAACAGCGTTACACGTCACCCAACAGCTCCCCATTTTCTCCGTCTGTACATGGACAGTAACTGCAACACTGAAGAACTCCAGAGTAACGTCTGTCTCGCGCTATGTTAGCACCTGTCCTTCAGATTACATTATCATCTTCTCATAACCTCTGCGTCTGTGTCCTGGTTGGTTCTCACATGTTTAAGGTTTGTGATCTTCCCACACATCAAGCTGCTCGCCACTGCATTTTTGTGGAGCTGAAATGTCTATATATACATTTTTATATATACACCATATATAATTTTTTATTGTTATCTAATCTTTTTTCCGGACCCATTGGTCCATGTTAGCATTAAAACATCAACAGCTACAACATCATCATCATAAAAAAAAACAAAAAAAACAAGTTTGTTATTTTAGTTGTTTTCTAACATTCAATACACATTTATCTCATCAATATGGGCTTAAAGTGAAGGCACTCAGCTTTCACTCTTTAGGTATCAAGGTCGCAAAATTGCGACAAGCATGAGGCAATATCTTAAGACAGAACTTAAACCTGTTACCACTTTCCACCACTAGATGGCAGACATGCAAAATGAAATTGCATTTGAAGCCAATGAGGCAATGGTGATGGTCCGGACTACAGATATTACAGAAAAAAAACATGCAACATATCAAAATGCTGTCTGGACGGGGATATTTGCTAACCTAGGATTCCAAATTATGTTGTCATGCAGTGCTGGTTATACAACAACAGTTAAGTAATGTTTCCTCACAGCATGTCTCTCCATAATAATCCCACACCTGAAGCAGCACATGTAGGAGGAGATCACAGCTCTGAGGCTTTGGCTAACCAAGGTCAAGTAATCAGGGGTGGAAAACGGCGCACTGAAAGATCTCTGGCAGCAGCAAATAGCACTAGAAATGTCAGTGAAGTGCATCAGAGGTGGCTCAGTCAGTTTGATGAGACAACTGGAAATAAACATGTATAGTCATTTGATGTGATTATCTGCCGGTTGAAAACGTTTTTTCTGTCTCTCAGGGTCATAAGCTGAAGGAGACTCTTCTGCCATCACTAAACTTGCTGACTGAGAGTGCTCGCATTCATAGAGAGACCAGGAAGTTTCTCAGGTCAAAAGTCAGTACTGAGCAGAATCGAGGAGCCGACCAATGAATACAGTGACTGCTTGATTGGTATCCGTGTGTGTGTGTGCTTTGTTAAGGTCCTGCCCCCCCTCCGGGATGTGACTAACAGACCAGAGGTGGGAGACGCACTGAGGAACAAACTTGTCCGTCTTATGACACACATTGACACCGACGTCAAGGACTGTGCTGCTGAATTCCTCTTTGTTCTCTGCAAAGAAAGTGGTGAGATAAGGATCTGTTTGATTATGAGAAAAGATTTTCACCAAAGTCTGAAAATGTGATGTGACTTTAATCATTTTTGGTGGCAGTAAAAATACTAATTCAACTTCAAAGTCTGCAATTTTAACTGTTACAAATTCATCATTACTGCTCATCCAACATCTGATCTGGATCAGATTTTGGATCTGTATCTAACCAATGATTAGTGTTGTTTTATCTCTTGTGTGTTTGCCACACAATGCTGCCATTTCAACTGTAACGTCTGTATTTCCAGTTTCAAGGTTCATCAAGTACACTGGATATGGTAATGCTGCAGGTCTGCTTGCTGCCAGAGGACTGCTCAGAGGAGGCAGAGACTCTGGGATCTACTCTGAAGATGAAGACTCTGAGACAGAGGAGTACAAAAAGGCCAAGGCCCAGTCAGTACCATCACACTACCATGTTAATGGGAGTTCAGAGCCAGGGTTTTATGGCAGGTTTTAATAAGTTAATCAATCATTTCCTGTCCTCTCCATCCCAACCATTCGAGTCAGAGGGCTGCCCTCCCTGAGCCAGGTTCTGCTGGAGGTTTGTCTTCCTGTTAAAAGGGAGTTTTTCCTTCCCACTATTGCCTCATGATGCTCAGAATGGGGATTGGATTAAAGTCAAGATTCAATGCAATCAGTTGGTTTCTATTAGCTAAGCTATTTATAAATTGGCTTGAATTGATGTGTCTGTAAAATGCCCTGAGACGACATTGCTGTGAAGTGGCGCTGTACAAAAAAGTTGAATTGAATTGAACAGAAGGTGTCACCCTTTAAATCCTTTAAAAAAAAAAAAAGATTTCCTCCTTAGTTCCCCTTCATGCAAGCTGACACTTGTATACAACCCTCTACAGAGTCAGATATTTTCTGTGTCAGGTCAAACATCTCAAACAGCTGTTGACAGAAAAGCAGTACATAAACGATATATGTTAAATCCTGTGATCAAGTTTATTATGACAGACAGACAGACACACAGACAGACACACAGACAGACAGACAGACAGACATACATACATGATATTTTTCCTCTTTTTAATCCTAGCTGGGAAATTTCTACGCTGTATTTAACCCATTCAGTGACACTGGGAGCAGTGGGCAGGTATGCCAGATTCTGCTGCAGTAGTCGGGTGTGAATAGTCTTGCTTAAGTGCCCAAACCCAAATCTTTAATCACTAGGCTGCCACTGCCTCTCATGAACCAATCAAATAGCCTCTCTGCTCTAAGTCCTAATTTTACAACCACATCATTTGACAGAACTGCCATTCAAAGATCTACTAAAAAGTCCAAAGTTTAGTTATTGTTGCTTTTATGAACTATTTTTTCCATACTGGCAGGCCAGACCAAAAGCTACAGAACTGGCTGAAACTTTTTGGTTTATCTTCAGGTGTATTTTAAACTTCCGGGTTATGTCCATTATATTGGGCCTTTAAACTCCTATGCTGTTTTATTTCAAATAGTTTGCTTTATAACTTTTCTGTTTCCTGTTTGTACCCAGCATAAACCCAGTTACAGGAGTTGTAGAAGAGGATCAGCCTAATCCCATGGAGGGAATGACCGAGGAGCAGAAGGAGTATGAGGCTATGAAGCTGGTCAACATGTTTGACAAACTGTCAAGGTATCATAAAAATACACACAATAAAGCAATCTAGATCTATATAACTTCCCAAATTGGCTATATTAGAACCAGTCCAGATGTCCACAACAATACAACTATTATTAGCACTTTATAATAACTTTATTATTTGGAAATCATTTCTTTTTTTTTTTAAATTTATCTTATGATGTTTAAACTAGTTGGCTGCTGCTTGTTGGAACTAAATGTTTGTTAAAGCAATACTTAATTTGTTTCTGACATTAAAACTCTGTTCTTCTGACTCACTATGATGGAACAGTGATTTTTATTGTGTATATTCCTGGAGCCATTATTGTCCTGCAGCATTCCGAGGCTGAGAAACTACACCTGACTATTTTTTTTGTCCAGCCTGGAGCATCATGTTTTACTTTACAACACCTCGTTTCATACCAGATACTGCATATCATTATATCATTTTGCACATGTTCCATGGCTGGTTTGTCACAAAAACACATTATTGTAGGAAGAGGGAAAAAGAAGAGAAAAAGGGATAAGACAAGAGTAAACGTGAGACTGGCTTTAGCAGGATGAAGATGATGCTGAATTTGCCGTTGTTAGGAGATGATGAAATCTGAAAATGTGCAGAAGTTTAGTGGTGCTGCTTTAAGATCTCACATATGACACTGACCTGTGTTGGGTAGAGATACCTGGATGTTTCTGGTCTTAAACTTGTTACCGACATCTTTAGCTGAAGACTTTAATTCATTTTATGAGAAAGTAGGTAAAGGTAAAAACAAAAAGCTGCAATAACTTAAGTAAAAAGTAAAACCTTTACGAGTGTTTTGTGCAACTGATTTTTCACAAGTAAATTCTAACCCCAACTTAAGCCTTATATTGAAATCGGACTTTCTGGCTTATATACCTGAGATATTTACTTGGAGAACTGTCAGTCACTTCAGTAGGTACTGCGACTAGTTTTCACTATTTGCCGCTATATTGTGATCTCCGTCTGTCCTCACACGTGTATTTATCTACTTCCTGCAGAAACAATTTCATCCAGCCCATGCAGCTCAGTATGGATGGGACGATGAGAGAGATTTCTCCAGAGGACCTGCGTAAACTGTCCCACAATCCACTGTCCCGGTTAGATGATCCATCTCACTCTGACGAACATGAAGATGAAGATTAAGCCGAGTTAACACAAGTGACAGCGGACCCTAAAACAAAAGTCTTGCTTTAGATGCTGACATGTTACACAAATGATCCTGTTTCACTGTATTTATTCTTGTGGGAAGTGACTTACAAAGATTTGGGAAAACATGATTGTAAACTGAGGCAGAATTTCCACCTTTTCAACCACAAAATATTGATCCTTTTTCAAAGGGCATCATCACTAGTGATTCGTGGGCTGAAACCTGCACATCTGTGAGGAATCCTTTCATTTACAGGGTTTGGAGCACTACTGCTGTCCTCACAAATTTTGTAGGGATGTTCTTGTTTATTTCAGGACCACAAAATGCAATCTGTGCATATTCCAGGACATGCAGACTCAGAGCCATATCACAGAGCCATTTTATTTCCAAACTACTGCTGGTCTTCCCTGCTACCAAACCCTTACAGTGATATTTGAACATATGATGCAACACACCCATTTTAAAAAATGTATTGCTGGTGTCAGATTTAAAAAAAACAATTTCTCATTTTTAATGTTTGATTTGATGGATTAACAAGACTTCACCATGGTCAGATTTTTAATTTATAAAAAAAAAAATCTATTTCTCAATTACTCCACACTGTGTAAAGCTACTGTTCTACATGAAGCAAGTATGGGAACAGAAAACAGAATAAATATGGTAGAATATTTTTTGGCATCCCTTTGCTGAATAGAAATGGCTGTGGTCCTCATGTTGATCAATCTTTGCTCGAAGCGGATTTGGAAACCTGAAATTAAAACATAAAAACTGTGTTCATAGTTTAGTTTAAAATAATTTGGAAAGCCTTTTGTACCATGCGTTTGGAAATAATGATGTGATTAGAATAACCGCTGTAACCAACTGATGTTCACCTCCTTAGTTTCCAAACTTGTGCACATTAGAGAGTGGCAATAAATCAGGTTGTTTTGAAAATTTAATGATAAAAGCTGAATCAGTATATTAGTCAACATCAGACCTGGTAACAGGAGAACAGCTCTGTCTTCACCGTGGAAGCATTTCTGTGGCCTATTAGAGGATTTTACCAAATGCCGGACATTTCATAATGAGACAGTTTTTCCTATTTATTGGTCGAATAGCTGCTGTCCTGACATTGATGTCAGAATCTGCTTTAATTTTTTTAAAAACAAATGTAAAACATGTAGATGCATTTTATTTTTCATTAAGCCCTGCAGATGTTCTATTTTTAGGAATAAAACTAAAGCTGATGTTTTAGACTGACGATGAAATATCCTCATGTAAAAAGTGTAGTCTGAAAATTTAAACATATGCTTCTTCCTATTGTTCTTGTATCCCTGTTATGGACTGTATAAGGTGGATTTAAATGTCACTGGTGTCTCTGGTCTTCATTTTGATGCCGTTGTGCTCATTTGAAGTGATGATCTGTCTATTTCCTTTTGTGGGTTTGTGTCGCCCATAGAAAACATAACATCTTCTCTGCCAAATAGCTGATTCTGCTGTTGATTCATGTTTGGGTCCTTTATTGGATGGGTAAGTCTATAGAAATGAGACATGTTGGCAATTGAACAATGTCTCCATTTAACAAACAGGAATATCAGTAACGAATGGATGAACCAATGACATTGTGTTGGTCACTCTTGCACCAATAGCACATCCAAGCTCCACAAGTATTCAAGAGTTTATGTCAAGCCCTTTATTTAAATATGGTGTATAACCCTGCAATGCAATGTGTATTGTATCTGATACAGTTTGAGACCTATTTCATCACTTTATAGTAAAAACTTTGCTCAAAACCCTACTGAAAACAAAATACTTGTATTCTGCCCCCTGGTGGAGAACTTTAGCAATACAATTATTTAAACGTGTCCCATGTCATGAACCGTATATATGCAAGTAGTTCTTTTCTTTTTTTTTTCTTTTTTTTTTTTTTTTTTTAACATTTGTTAAAGAGCAACATATGGAATTCATAATCTAATGTCAATTCTTATTTGGGTCAAGGATTAAAAGGTTGAAAGTGTGAATTTAATATCTTGTACTTAGAAATGTTCTTAAATATATATACGGCTCATAACTGCTAAAGTAGGGAATATACAGGTAGAAGAGGGGAACTGGAAATGTTTTAGCATCCACAAACCTTTGTTTTCTACGGAAGCCGAGAGCGGCCGTGATCTCATGTTTTTCTATTAACACCGTTATCTTGAGATAACGGAATAATTATGTCGTTATCACGGGATAACCAGCTCCATTTGGTTGTGATAACGAGATAATATCTCATTATCTCGAGAAAACAATGTTGGTTATGCCGTGATAACGACATAATTATTCCGTTATCTCAAGAAAACAATGTTGGTTATGCCGTGATAACGACATAATTATTCCGTTATCTCAAGAAAACAATGTTGGTTATGCCGTGATAACGAGATAATTATTCCGTTATCCCAAGAAAACAATGTTGGTTATGCCGTGATAACGAGATAATTATCCCGTTATCTCAAGAAAACAAAGTTGGTTATGTCGTGATAATGAGATAATTATCCCGTTATCTCGAGAAAACAAAGTACTATAGTTTGCGTTCTTTAAACTTTGGCAAGAACGGACTGGAACATGTCAGCTCGAAGCGCAACCAGTGTTGATCAACGCATCAGACTTTACTTCTCTCGAGGTCTGACACAGGCTGAGATTGCATTGTGTCTGTCTTGTAGAGATAATATTCATATTAGCCCACGTCAATTAAGGAGACGACTTGCCCAACTGCAACTCTTCAGGCGATCGCACTTCAGTGATTCTGCTGATATCGTTAAGTCCTGCCTTGACCCAGATGGCGTACAGCAACGGCGAGGGACACGACTTCGGAGACGGACATATAGTGTTCCTGGGCCTAATTACATGTGGCAAATGGATTGCTAGGACAAGTTGACTCCTTTTGGTATTGTAATGTGGGTGTGTCGGACGAGAAGTTGATCACTGATGCTGCTCACCTGTGGGGGGTGTGGCGAGATGGATTTGCGGCTGCAGCAGAGGAGAGAAAAGGAGAGACTGAGAGGAGCGACGGGGGCTTCTCGTTGGGGCAGTTCGAGTGTCGCAGCATAGTTAACGAGTATGTTTCTGGGAAATGGCAGGAAGAATGGGACGGGGAATTAAGAGGGAGGCACTACCACCAAATCCAGCAGAGTGTAAAATCCTGCAATCCAATCTGTGGGAAAAATCGAAGGGAGCAAGTTATCCTCACGCGATTAAGACTTGGACATTGTGGCCTGGCAAATAATCTAGCTCTAATAGGAAAACATCAAGATGGTCTTTGTGACCTCTGAAGAAAGTCAGAAACGGTTCATCACGTGCTGTTGGAATGTGAGAAATATGTGGACTTCAGAAGAGCTCTTTTTATTGATGTCATGAAGCTAGGATTCTCTTCAGTATCATTAAAAGTTCTCCTCAATCCAAATGTGAACTGTAAGGGCGTAGCGGAGGCTGTGCTCCACTTCATAACCTCTTCCGGACTTCATGATCGAATATGAGTAGATGCGAGGTGCATTTCCCTTTAAGTGGAGGGGGGCAGCAATACACCCCGTGGTGTTCAGTCTGCCGGAACCGCAAGAAGAAGAAGAAGAAGAAGCGACGGGGGCTGGACGACGGGGGCTGGACGACAGTGTGGCTGTCTGTCGGCGTGTGACAAGCATTGTCCGAGCTCAGCGGCTGCGTACGCGGCGGCACTCTGGTGGGGGGGGGGGGGGGGGGGGGGGGTGCTGTTCGCAGCTTATAGTGCTGCCGGCAGCGAAGACAGCTGACTAGGGGAGCTGCGTTCCTGCGATTAGGAGGGGAGGCTGGATGCCTCCTTTAGGTAGCTAGGGTCCGGGGATTAGTAAGTGCCTGGCCGGTGCACCTCCGAGCTGTTTCGACAACTGAAACCACGCAAAGACACAGAGAGCGGATCAGCCCTGCCAGTACGCCCTTCGTGGCAGGAGCCGCAACACCGTTGGGTCCAGAAGACTTTAATCCTTCCGCCCCACGGGAGGGTCTTGTCGTCAGATCGGGGCAGGATAAGTCACTATTTTTTATTCTTATAACTTTGTTTTGTATTTGTTTATAACTCTTACTAACAGTTTTTATATCTTTTATAAGTCTGGGAGCTGTCATTTCAGGCGGTCAGTCAGACGAGCAACACTTTACCTTTCTGACGTCATATGTGGGCGTGACCTACTTGGTGTTGCAGTGGTCCTTAAAGGGGTGGTGTTTGGTGAATCCCCCTAGTGTGCTGTGTGATGTTGCTGTGCAGCTGTCTTTGTGTGCCTCTTTGGGTGTTAATAGCTCCTTTTTGGTTTGCAGTGTTGGCTCGCAGAACGTGGTGTAGTGCTCTGCCTACTGACTCCTTTATTTCATCTGCAGGTCCCAGACATTTTTTTACCGGATCAACATTTTTCTAATAAAGTTTGTTGTGTATACTTATAAACTGGTGTGGTGGGTACTCTCTTGCCTCTGACACCGGACCAGACCGGATTAACAAAGGTGGTGGCAGCGTGATAAACAAATATTATTACAGTATTTCAGTAAATGGGTGCATTGATGGCTTTTCACGTCATATCGTCTGGATGCAAGCAAACTCATCAAACAGTGACCCAAGAATAATCGCATCTTACTTCTTAAACACTGTTATTGAAAGGGGTGGTTGCCCAAAGTTAATTCGATCTGATTTGGGAACTGAAAACGTTTATGTAAACAGGTTGCAACAGTTCCTGCGAGAGAATGACAGTGGGGTACTCCATGGGCCATGTGTGTTACAAGGACATAGTACATCAAACCGAAGGATTGAAAGCTGGTGGGGAATCTATCGAAGACAGAATGTGAACTACTGGTGAGATGTGTTCCGGGAGTTCCAAGCATCTGGAGAATTTAATGGGGATTCAATAGATAAAGGTCTCATTCAGTTCTGTTTTCTTAAAATAATCCAGGTAAGTGCCCTTTTGTGTTTGTTTGATTGACATGGCTAATATTTTCCCATTTTCGGCAAAATAGGTTGTAGCCTATTGTTGTAGAATAAAAACAATGGATGAAAAATGGCCGATGGGTGGAATTACCTATTGTGTGTCTTTCAGCACCATAAAAGCTTAAAGTGAAGCGAATGACAGACAGACAGAAAGAAAGAAAAGTAGACCTGTAACTTCCAATAGTGTCGTCTGCATGTAATTGGAATCCACATCTTTGCACCACCTTACCTTGTGACTGCATAATTAGGCTGTTTAGAATATCAGTAAAGAGTGGCTAAATTAAAATGTTTGTTACGTTTTTGTAGATATACTGCAAAATCCTTTACTAACTTTATGCTGACAGTCTTTTATAATTGTCATAAAGAGCGTGTTTTGTGTCCTTTAGACCAGAGCTTTGAAAAATCCCATTCACAGATATAAGTATTTTTCAGTAAAATAAGTACTCAATAGTCTTCTTGATTAATAACTTTGATCAGATTTACAGTGAATTTAAAGCAAATTAAGAGTATAGAAATGTTACCAAAACAATTTTGTCTATTGCAGAGTGAACTGGACACTGTTGTGAGAATTTGGGACAATCACCGGATTCAACCAGGAGGAAACGGACGCAATTTGTTTCATGGAAAACCATTCCTGATGTACAATGTTCCTGAGCTGTATCTTGCTCAAGATTACTTGCATCCAGTGGATTATGGCAAAGTTGAAGTTATTCTGCAAGAGGATGTCTGTCTGTGGAAATCAGACATTCCCTGTGATGTTGACCTGCATGAGCTTTGTTTGTTGGTGATGGAGGAAAACAACATGGTACCAGCTCATAATGCTCCAGAGTCAATAAGACTTTATAGAGACCTAAGACCTTTGATACGGGAACACCTGCCACTGCCTGGTTAGTGATGTGTTGCACATAGACTCATTGACAGAACTGTCTAACATTGTTAGCTTAAGGCACTGTCCATGGTGCTAATGATCATCATGGCATCTACAGCAATAAGGACTCTTGAAAGCTTTAGATTTTTCAGTTAAAAGCCTTTACATCAGTAGAAGCTATGTTTGAATATTTGTAGCAGTAACATATTACTCTAGCATTATAGTGAAGAGATCTGCCTAAAGAAAAACTGAGATTTTTTTTATTGTCATTTTCTAAATAAAATATTCTACATAACGAGACAAATTTTTTTATTTGCTGAAACTTTGGTATCTACACAAAACATTGGATCTAACTGACAAGAAAGTGATGTTATAGGTCCATATTAACTAATCAAAATGTGTGCAATTCTTGAAATGGGCATAAAAATCAAATACATATTTTAACTAACATGTTGCTGTAAAAAATATTTTCAAACTAAAAATAATTTTTTCAAACTAAAAATATTTTTATACTGCCAATGCCCCCAACCAATAAAGAAAATATATATATATATACCAAAGAAAATATATACGTGTGTGTATACATATATAACAAACAGCTGAAAAGGTCTGTTCCACAACTACCAGTACATCAAGATACAGAGACTTTTGACAGTGTAGAAAGTTTCTTTTTCAACAAATACTTTTTTTTTTTTTTTTTTTAAACACAACTTTAGAACTCCAAACTTGCTCCTTCTATGGTGCATAGTCCCACACTATGAAGTATAATTTATTGGCTGACTCAAACTTAATAACATGAGAAGCCTTTTTTTCTTTTGAGTTTCAGCCAAACTACTCCTTTAGGACATGTCCATCACCCACACTCCACTCTTTAATACTGAGCAAAATTCTGATTTGAATTCTGCATAGCTGCTGTAGTTACATGGTAGTTCCAGTGAGCAACTACAAGTGTGCGCCACAGGCCTCCTCATGAACTCCGACATCTCTGAAAATGTGACCTTAATGGTTTTAGACAGGAACAAGTCAGACCCTGTACAGTATCGAAGGAAAAGGCCAAGCTCTTTCTCGTCTCTTTCTCTTATGAATCTCAAAAGCTGGTTGGAAGTGATTGTTTCTGTGTCTGACATACATCCAGGGAATTGAATACATTTAGCGACATTTCTGGCTCTTGGTTTCAGATCATCCAAAATCTTGTTCAATCCCTCGGAACTCATGGATTCTCCAACAGATTTAAGAATTGGCTGCCAGCACTGGATGATGAAAGCTGGCTCTTGCACCATCTCTTTGTGAGCTATTTCTTCCAGGAGTTTTGGCAGATTTTTTTCTGTTGGGAGCAAAGAGCAGTTGTAACTGCTGAGTATGCTGAGAAGCTCTTTATCAGCCATTTGGAAATTGTCAAGAGCTTCATTTAGCACATCCTTCTCAGTGGGGCTGATGAAGTTGAAGAAAGCCTCCATTAGATTGTTTTCTGAAGACCTGAGTGAAAGAACCTCTGTAAGAAATGGAGGGGCAAGCTGGACTGGGAGGTACTGAAATCTCTGCCATCCAAAGGCCAAGATACGAGCAACAGCAGCCCAATGTCTTTCTTGAAAGGTGTGATGCAGAGTTGGGATCTTGTAGGTTGTTCCACATGTCTTTGTAGTATAAAACAGATCCCAGAAATCAGTGAGGATATCTCTGATGATTCCACTTCCCACTCTAGCTTCAACTTCACCATGCTCAAGCACACGTCTGAATGAAATATTAGCATCAAGTATGTTCTCGTCAGCAAATGCTTCAACCATATCACTAATACAGTGAACTTGGCGGATGATGATTATTTGCTTCTCAGCAATATTTTCTGGATTTTCAAAGAAATCCCCTGCTGCTGGGGTGGAGGATACCTGCCCAAAATCCATCATGGGATCAATATCATCTTCATTTTCAGTTATCACTGTTGCCACTGTTTGATTTACACATGTGTTTGTTACACCCAACTGGGTGTTTGAGCTCATTGGCTGGGGTGAATCTAAACCTAAAGTGGTCACCACTGTTGCTGGCTGGCTGATCTGTACTGACTTGTAGGGGTGAGTATATCAATGTGTCTGCAAGATCATGAAAAGTTAAATTTGTATCTGAGCCAATGAAGATAATTTCATCATCATCATTAATCAACAGCTGTACTGACTGTGGCAGGCCTGGTGCGTGAGAAGTAGCAGCCTGGGGTGTTGATGTGTTTGGTGAATTGCTGCAAGGCTTATTCACTGGACTGGAGGTACCAACTGATGTGCTAGATGAGGATGGCTCATTGAGGTTGGATGTGCAAGGCAGAAGAGGCTCATCTGTAACATTACTTGGCTCATTATCGCTTTGTACAAAGGTAAATCCTGAGGAGCTTGTGGTTAGTTTGCTCATACAAACTTCCAATCGTGACATTGCCCTCAAGAGGCTCCTCAGAACCCATGAGGCACAGCATGAACTCAAAGTCTTCTATTTTGCCTTTCTTTGATCTCCCATTAGGGAAGAACAGTTTTTTTCCCTTTTCAACAAGGGTAGATACCAAGTCATTTTTTTTTTTTTTTTACAATTATCTCTCTTGTTCCACCTCCAGTAGGCCTTCTTACTTGCCTGTATATAGAATCGTGGTAGTTCAGCCAGCCAAGTTCAGTTTTTCTTGTTTGTCTCTCAGCATTCTTATTTCCACGTCCAAGCCTTGATTGGCTATTGCTGGCTCCTGTGAGTGAGGCTGTAGATGGAAGTCTCATTTTCTCTCTTAGGCAGTTTATCAACTTTTTTTTTCTCTGCTCTGTATCTTCTACTTCAGCTAAGGTTGCATTCCTCCAGTTTTTGGCAAAAATGCGGTCACCATATCGTCGAATATAAATTGAGAGTTCTTCTTCACCAAGGAGCCTCACAATATCTTCATCTACCTAAAAAGCAAAACAAATTGTACTATGAAATTTTAATATTAACCAACTATTAAATACATTCCAAGAAACTTGTATTCCAGTGATTATGTACATATGCATGTGTGCTGTATGTGTGTGTGTGTGTGTGTGTGTGTGAGAGAGGGAGAGAGCGAGAGAGAGAATACACAGGAAATGTGCCCATGGATCATCAGTTATTCCACAGATATGCAAGTTAGAGCAACATACAAAATTGTAGCTTCTATTTGGTGTTTGGTTTTTATTTTATTTTACCCTATGAGGTTTTGCCCTTGAATATTGGTTTAGATCATGTAGGTGTACCTGACCTTGTCCACTGCCATTTTTATTAGGTTTTCCTCAGGAACACCTCTTTCTCTTAAGGCAGAGAGAAACTGGTCCATCGTGATCTGGCAGGATTAAAGGAATAACACTTAGTAAAATCACACGGTAGTGGTGGTAAAATGTTCAACTCTAAATTCCCATGACATTCATCGCACTTAAAATATAAAAAGGTCACCAAAGTCAAGACACAGTGATTGGCCAAATTCTCAAAGATGCTATAGAAACATATAGGCCCTAAAATCTTCCTTTAAGAAAAATGAAATTTAACAAAGTTACTAACTAATCTTTTAAATGCATGAAATGTCAGCTCAACTCACCTTTAAACAAAGTTCTGTACATAATCAGCCAAAACAACTCAAGTACAATGCAATAAATACAATAAAATAATTAATTGTTTCCAAGAACAGTTTACAAACAATCAATTATTATCAAGAGATTAAAAACAAATAAAACAAAAAAAATAAGGGGAAGAAACTTGTCTTACGTGGAGAGGGAGCTTATGCCACAATTTTGGATTGACAACTGAAAAAGCTCTGTGGCGTCTGAGCTTACGCTTGGACCTTGGTACATCCAAGTCAGCTGACCTGAGGCATCAAGCAGGAGTGTGGGGGTGGAGAAGCTCAGAAAGGTAAGAGGGTGAAGCCTGTTTAAAAGTTTTAAAAACAAATAAAACAGTCTTAAAATGAACTCTGCGGCGCACTGTCAGCCAGTGGAGGGAGACCATGGGGTATTCCAGAAAAGAGTTTTATATTTAAGGCCAGCTCAACACGTTTTGATGTGGAATACACTTGATAAATGAAACATCAATTCACACTACTTGCAATCTTACCGTTTTGTTGTGAAAATAAAGACATTAAAAGACAAATTTCCTGTATTGCTGCACCAGTTTGAAAATACAATGACTAAAGAAATGAGTTTCTGTGTTATCATATTTCCCTTTTAAAGGGTCCAACAAAGAGAGACTGTTATCACTCACACATCTCAAGAAATAAAAATATATCTTACAATGGAAGAAACTTATGTTTCACACAAACCAATTCCTCTCTCATGTCCTCCATCTACTCTGATGTCTTCTTTTTCCTATCTTCTAACTTTAAATCCTGTTTCAAAGATATTTATTGTTGAGATTTCTACACCATCCTTAGAATTCCTTTATGTCAGAGTTAATTTCAGATTGAACCCAAATGTGATTTATTCAGTAATCCAATTTCTGTTTTAGAGAATGTAATTCTTCTTTTTCCTTTCATTTT
Source organism: Telmatherina bonti (assembly GCF_933228915.1). Lineage (NCBI taxonomy): Eukaryota > Metazoa > Chordata > Actinopteri > Atheriniformes > Telmatherinidae > Telmatherina > Telmatherina bonti. The sequence continues at coordinate 15,204,617 of NC_136620.1, read as the reverse complement.
AAATGGAGCTTCTAGATGCTTCTAGAATAAATAAACACTCTGTGGTCAGTAGCTACAGTAGGTGAAATAAAACCAGTCAATTAGGAGTTTTGAAAAACTCCCCAGCATCCATTTATCTCTACATTTACGATTATTTAGGTAGCCATCTGTCAGAATAAATTTGAGGTATTCTCCTTATCTATGAGATATTTTTCACTCATTTTATCTTTAAATGCCTGCAGTGGCTTTTTTATTCCAAGTCCTGAATAGTTTAAAGACATCTGGCCTCAATAATAATTCAGCAGGTAACCTTACCTGGCTGAGTTTAGAACCTGAGGAATTGAGCTGGTCTCAGGGACGTATTACTCCAAGATAAATGCATGCAGCTATTTAGTTTATTATTTTCTTATTTCATTACTAATTTCATAACCTTATTTAGACTATGATTGCCGGGCAAAGCCTCGGACTATAGGAACTTCAGTTGTGTAAACATCAGCAAATGAATAAATACTACTACTACTACTACTACTAAAAATAATAATAATAATAATAAACATTAAACCAGCATTGCAAAAACAATAAGCAACGTATATTGCCACCGAGCAGCACCTGTCCTCCTCCTCCTTTCCTCGTTATAAGAAGTGTGAGATTTATTATAAAGTTAAGAAGGTTTATAGCCTTCACGCACACACATCAAACTGCAAATCTTTGCTGTGGGCCCACCGAGAATTAGGCACGGTTAACAACTTTTATGTGACACTGCAAAACAACGTGTTTCTCTTTTAAGGAAATGAAACATGTAGTTGGAAAGTTGGTTTTGTATACTAATTCGGGTCACAGAAATACTGTGCACAACATGGTCTAATTGCTTAATTGTGTTTTACCAATAACTCATTAACAGAATTACATGCCATTACTTAGGTATACCTTTAGAAGTCCTCCCCAGCTGTTGTGGCATCTGGTTTGGTGGCTGAAGCTTTCACATTAACACGTGTTCTCGAGAAAGAAGATCACGTTTTCAATCATCCTATGATCACAAGAAAACGCTCCGTTATCTCAAGATAACGAGAAAATTAAGCCGTTATCTCGAGGTAACCGCTGGGAAAAAAAACAATAGCGGGAAACAGCCGCTCTCGGCTTCCGTAGTTTTCTCATCAATGATAATGACTAAATTAGTAAATCACGCATGTGTAGTTTAAGTGGTATCAAAACATATAAAAACACCCCTGTGACAGATGAGAACTTTACAGTGATCTGGTCTGATCAAAACATGCATCAGACTCTGGTCTTCAGGTTTTTAATGTGATTGTTGAGATCACAGAATAACTTCTGATCCAATACCACTTGCCAAAAACACATCCTATTTAGTCGAGTTAGACCAACTGGACAAAAATTACTCTGGTAAAAATCCAAGAGGGCTTTCAGTCAAATACATGGACAGGTTGGAGATTTATTTACTATCACTACATTATACACTATTCACAAAAAGTTAGGGATATTCAGCTTTTGGGTGAAATTTCACAACAAGCCTAAAATCCATTCAAACCTGTACAGGTGAACTTAATGTGATCTTCTCTAAGCTTTTAAATGCACATGTCCAACTGTTAAATGTTTCAATAAATTTTGCACAAGTTGCTGTTCTCTAACAAGGAGCTTAACGGCAAAAATCACGGCAGGTGTGTGATCCTTGAATTGACCAATAAATGTCCTGGTTCAATTAGAGCTGGTGTTTAAACAGTTGTCCTCATCATGCTGTTCACATTTTGACATCATGAGACCAAGACGACACCTAACAATGGAACAACAGTCCCTTGCCATTGCGACGCTTCAAACAGGACGTTCTCAGACAGAAGTGGCCACTGAGCTTGGAGTGTCACAGAGTGTCACCAGCAGGTTGCAACAGAGATATCGAGAGACTGGAAGAGTCACAGAAAGGCCTAGAAGTGGACGTCCTTTGGCCACATCCCGTGCTGATGACCGCTACATTGTGAACACTGCCCTGAGAAACCAGATGATGAATGCCACTCAACTCCAGGCACGTTTAAGAGAGGTGAAAGGCACCCAAGTGTCACGTCAGACCATTCGAAACCGTTTCCATCAGCGTGGTCTGCGTGCTAGACGACCTGCACGGGTACCTGACCACACCACCCAGGCACAGGCATCATCGTCTTGCATGGGCCAGGGAGCGTTTACCGCTGGACGAGGAACCAGTGGGGCCTCAGTGCTGTTCTCTGATGAAAGTCGATTCACACTGAGCAGAAATGATGGCTGGCAA
>NC_136620.1:14501999-14552325 GCF_933228915.1 Telmatherina bonti | reverse complement strand
ATGCAGTCATTTTTTCCATCTTTATTTCTGTTGGGGAGGCTGTAGCTCATAAAAAAAGAGCGGTCATATGGATGTTTGGTGGTTTAATGCCGCTATCATCAAACCGCATGTCAAAAGATAAAAAGCCCTAAAGTCCCTTTTATGTGTTTACTGGAGTATGAATACAACTGTGGTAGCTAATGAGTGTATGGGCAAATGCAGCCGAACATGGAATGTGTGCTAAGTAAAAACTAGAAAAGTGCCATGTAAGGGATGCAAAGTGTAAGACAACGTGTTCAAAAGTTGTAGGTGACACATTTTCATTATTTATCTAATTTCTGCTGAAGCATGTTGACCCATCAAACTGATTCAACACCCCAGAGCAAAGAGCACACTCTGCAGCCTCTCCCCGCAGCCTCCATAAAACACGTTACGGTATTACTGTAGTAGATGTGAAAGTGAAATGATCAAAATCCACAGAAGATGCATCTTAGCAACATGAATACAACATGAAGACAGAGAGCTTCTGACACAAAGTTTCTGTACAGATCAGAGTGACAAACTTTATTAGAAAAAGATTCACCTCATGGCTCTTCCTGTCCTTGCTGAAAAGTACTTCAGGTATCACATTAAAGAGGATGGAAATTCCTTTTGACATGACTGTCAGCAGCATGAAGTCAAAATACATCTGGTTCTCTGATGGGTTTTACGTTTTATTCCTCTGCTTTTGTTTGGTATTTCAGTCATAACACTGCTTGAGTCAACAATGTTCATCTCTGGAAGTCTCTTGTAAACATTTTTGGTACATTCAGACACCATTCTAGCTATAATCAGTAGATTAAACAGGAGTAGGATCCATCTTAACACTACTCTTTGCAAGAAGGCTCTCAGAAAATGACTTAAAAATAAGAAACCTTGAGCATGTAACCGTCACGTTTACAAAGCAAATATAAACTATATAAACTGACAATATGAGATATGAACAAAGAAAAATGTAATGAATTGGGAAACGTTCACCAGATATGCAGACAGATATCTTCAAATATGTGAATATATAACACACGTTAGTGTTGATGTGATCTTTAGTTTTGTCTGAATTCGATAAACTGATATAAAATTTTCCCTCTTTAAACCCAAATGGAACACTTCACATCCAAACCCTAAAAATCTAACAACACGCCAAACAAATCCTGAGGAGACCCACACATGGACAGACATAAAGACACTTCCTAATGGGACTGAATATATAGATATATTTATGAAAAAATATACTTGCAGCCAATACTTTCCCCCCATTTCAACCGTTTAAAGAGTCCACCATGACAATAAATACTGCATATAATTCCAGACAATAAATGCCAGAACACAGATTTTCTTTCATCTGAAGTGTTTGCTAAATATACATTTTTAATGTTTCTAAACACTTTTATCATTTCTGGTCAGTGGACTTTCATTCAATGGGTTTACAGTGTTTTGTTTTCAGATATAGTTCATGTACTAAATGCACCTGCACTTTATGAGTTTGGATATGCTTCATCTGAAAGAGCAGCTCAAACTGATTTAGCTAGCTAGCTAGCTACACAAGCTAACGTTTAACATGAGATGTTGTTGATGCAGGTACGGATGAAAAAACACAACCTTTTCACTCTGAGGTGTCTTGTCATCAGGTTTCCAGTTGGAAACTGATTTTTGGGAAAGATATTTTGGGAGTCTATCGTATTGCAGCCGCTGTAGTCTCAGATTGAAAGTATAAACCAAAATCAGCTACACAATCTAATGAGGTAATGGCCAACAGCAGCTTGTTGCAGATGATGTGGTGCAGGAAAATCAGATTTTAGTTACTATAATGTGAACATATCTGCTAGAAAAGTGTTTTATTTATCTGATAATAATTCCTAATAGATTATCAGTTCTATTAATTAGTGTTTAGTTGAATTTGTCAAAACAGCTGCAAAACATAGTTAATTTTTTATCTTTTTACACCTCTTACGTTTACATAAATGAAAAACTTTTCATTCTGGCTCATAAAAAAAGAGAAAAAAAATATTTCAAACCCGGAAAATGTGTTGAAATCTTTTGAATAAAGTTGGTGAAAGAGACGAGAGCAGTGTGTGGATTACACATTTTTACACAAGTTCTGAGTTTTAAATCATCACTGACTCCGTCTTATTTGTCTAGTAAAATGAGCGTCTCTACTCCTGCAAGGTGCTTTTCGTTACAATGTGCAGTCCCTCGTCCTTAAGCCGGGCCAAAGCTGGCCCGTAGATCTCCTTCGTCATGGGAACCACCAAACCCTTGGTACTGATTTCACCTACAGAGTAAACAAAAATAAACATCATTAACATGTCTGTTTCAGATGTCTCAGTTTTTCTATTTACAAGTTAAATGAGCAGATTTAATTTTTTGGACTTCATTCCTCTATGTGTGATCATCATGACTCAATTATTAATCGATTGATGATGATCGGTAATACCTTGTGGACCTTCCTACCCACCGTAGAAAGCAATTATTAGAGCCAATGGTGCCAACAAATGTCCTCAGATGTTTAGACTATCAACAGGAATTTGGATTGTGGCATCACTAACCGTCAAGGACCATGCGTGCAGCAATGGCCGCTGGGTAGCCCACAGTTTTAGCCATGGCGGAGAAGCCTTTGGGGTCACCGTACACCACCAAGCTGATGTGTTTGGTTTCCAGCTCACCATTTGGATGTCGAATCCCGACATCGTTTCTCATGATTATCATATCTCGCTCATCCTTATCTGTCGACGGAAGAGAGGCGATCAGTTGATGCACTTCTAACTTTTTTTCCTGCTATTTATTTGGTCATTCGGTCAGTGAACTCACCGAAGGAGAGTTTGGCTTCCAGATGCTTCGCCAGAGCAGCCAAAATGGTGTCTGCGTGAGGCACTGGTTCATCAGTCAGCATCTCAAACCTGCAGAGACAACACAAATGAAAAAATATTTGAAATGCGTATTTGCCAAACTGTAAAATAACCTTTACAAAAGCATTTGAAAAGCTCTAAAGAAGATGACTGCGCTGTAACTCTGCAGCAGTACGTCCTTGGATAAAGTCTAAAGAGATGAGCAGCTGCTTTATGCAGCTACTTTGCTGGTGAATTAAATAAATGAACAACAAGTCATTCAACCTGAGCCAGGAGCCGCTGAATTTTTACCCTCTGATAGCACAAAGGATATGCTTTCAGCCGTTCACTTCTACAGTTTTGAGGAATTTACATGTCAATGCTGGCATGCTCCTTTTCTTTTTACCTTTATCTGCACAGGACCAATGACAGCATGCAGCCTTGCTCTAAAGAGATCCTTGGAAAAGTTAATTTAGTCAGAAAGCTGTTGAGGCTACACCTCTTTAAGAGTCCTTTCCTCTGTAGAGGAAGACATGGAACGTGTGCAGAAGACAAACAAGACTCAGCTCATGAACAGCAGCGATGGCAGCAGCTTTGGACGAATCCACTCATGCTGTCCCCATTTACACCTCCAGAAAAAAAACATTTAAGCTTGGGCTACTTATTTCCTGCAACAAGAAACAGATCAACACCACTTGTTATTTAGCAGCCGCCTCAACTTTTCAGAATGAGGCCATCATAACCTCTACTGTTGTGACAAACCTGCATCTTTAGTTTGGTACGGCACGTAAATAAACGATACAGATGCAGCAGTCATGTGAAAATGAAAGAACAAGATCTTTAAGTTTGTCTGGATTTGGAAAATTAGCAAGAAATTCTGAGGTCTCTACTGAAGTATTCATAATAAACACTATATTCCAACAATGGAATAAAAAATCTTTTTCACAGATCAGGCGTTGCGGAGCTGGCAGGTCATGAACAAACAGGCAGAAATGACTGAATGGCAGACAGCAGCTCAGCGGCTGCTAGCAAGATGGAAAGCTACAGATTCACAAAGCACCAATGTCACAGAGCGTCTTTGAGGTGAACTTTTGCTCTCCCATCAGCTACACAATGCAATGATGGAAGAACAATGTGGTCCTGAACCGGATCAAACTTAACCATTAGTGCCACTGAGCGGGCTTGTGTCAAAGGCTCCAGCAACCTCAGGCAAGTTGTGGCATTTTGCAGCAGGCTGGAGGTGCTGCAAGATTTGGGCTTCTCCCTGTCACCAGATGAAGATCAGCAGGAGGTGTTACTGTTACACCCAATGAAAGCACAAATCCGTCCAACTGCAGCAGTGTTTTCTCTAAAGCTCTGTAAAAGTCGAAAAGTCTGAAACTAGTAAGTCTATGACATATAATTACTTCATATGTGTACATATGCATTGGTGGGCGTGGTTTCCATGCCTGCAAGGCGAGGACTGAGTTTTTTAAGTTTCTCATGATTTTCAGGAATAGTTTTCATCACAGTTAAGTAATACAATGTTGTTTAGAGCTCAAAACACAAATTTTATGACGCAATACCTCTTTAAACCCTGGGTACACGACTTGAGAGTAGGGCTGCAACGATTACTCAGGTAACTCCAGTAACTCGAGTACAAAAATTGATCGAGGAAAATTATCTGCCTTGAGGTGTCGTTTAATTAATATCACTTGGTGATATATTTTAATTTATGCATCATTGCGCAACCACTGCGCTGTTTGGAGGGACTACATCACTGTTTCAGTAAACATATAAAACATCTAAACATGTATAAAATATATAAAAACAGAACCTGTCGCCTACGGTGTGTCTGTACAGTATGACTGCTTCACCCGGACTGATGACGGACATGTCAAACAACAGCAGCGAGCGATTTGCTTTCTGTCTGAAGATTCTTGTTGCTTTGGTCTCTAATGGCAGAGAATGAAGAAGAGGGGAGGAAAAGACCAAAAAAGTCGCAAGTGTGGGACCATTTCACACTAAAAAGGGCAGAAAACGTAGTGCAGTGTGTGTGCTGTATAACAGGTATCGATGTTGCAGCACCCGAAACGACTTTTAAAACATTTTAAAAGTATATTTTAAAACATTTTCCTCATGCATTAGGTAGTAACAACACATGCAACAGCTTCACAAATATACATTTATAGATTTACTTTGGTTGAGTTTGTAGTATTTGTTTTACAAATTATAATGATAAAAAAAAATCGTTAGAGTACTCGATTACTCAAAGAAATAATCGACAGAGTACCCGATTACAAAAGTACTCGATAGTTGCCGCTCTACTTGAGAGCTCCTAAAGTGTCAATATGAAGCTTTGGACTCTATGATGAAACTGCTGAATAAAGAATATTTACATCCAATTAAAAATATGCCCCCTGTGTTATATACCTAATGATATAACGCCAATCTGTGAATAATTTATTTATTTATTTATTGCTAAAATATGTTTTTTTGTTTTTTTTAACTCATTAGGACTCGTTTGCAATAGTAATAGTGGTGAACCTGATGTGTTGCAATCGACTCACTGTTCCCTGTTTTGTCTCTTATACACCTAGGAGACATTCAGGCGTTTGACAAGACAGTAAATATCAGCCTTTCTAGCCATTTTCACCATTTTCTGACTCCATCTGACTCTTCTTCTTCTTTTTATAGCTGATTTAACTTGTGTGGACTGTATATATAGAATCTGCCTTCTTCTAATGGTACGATAAGGTTTCTCCAAACAAACTAACCTTTTAAACCTTAAACAGATGGAAGTCGTCTCTTGTATACAAGTAATTTGCCAGCTTTGGTTTCATACCATCTCAGAGTGTCCATCCTGAACTTGTCCTGTCCAACACGTTCAAATACAGCTTCTTCAAAGGCTTGTTGGGAGATGGACGAAGACAAGCCCATCTGTTGACAGAGGAGTTCTTTCTGTAGAAGAGAAAAGGAAAAAGATGACACTGCACTGCATTCCTTTCAGATCAGACAGATAAAAGATGAGAAGCATTTGCAGTAAGCTCCGCAATGTAAAAAGCTTCTGCAGCCTTGGAGTAGATGAGTAACTTTTGGTAGAAATCGACCTGTGGAGTCACCCTGAAGTCGATGAGTTGTAAAACTGATGAAACTGAACTAAAAAGGCCAGAGAGTTTGGCTGAACTTCTTACCCAGGAAATGGAAGTTGAAGTGTTCTGCAGGATGGGACTGGGTTCTGTATTGATCAGACCCAGTTTAACAAAACCACTCATGGCCGCCGAGAAGCCCTGTGTGACAAGGAAGCTTTGAGTCACAGTGAAGGTAAAAAACAGTCAATGTTCATGCAGGAAGTCTACCAATTTTTTTGATGGGTGAGGACGTGATTCAGTTATGCAAACGAAAAGGAAGTTGCTTCTGGTAACCTGGAATATGGTGAGACTTCTTTCTTTCTTGACAGACTTTATAAATGAGCTGGTTACCAGCAAATATCCTGACATGAGGAAAAGAGGGGTTTATGCTGGATACGGAGGAATCTGAGGTTAAATGACTGCTGCAGGGTTCCTCTACTTTTAATTGTCCAATGTTAATTAGAATAATAATTTATCTGTGGAATAAATGTAAAATTAGGGAAAGGTAAGAAACAAGGATCAAAGTTTTACTATCAGTGGGTTCAGAAGCCGGACTCGTCTGGATCGGCCACAGGGAGGTAGAGAGGAGCGGTAATAAAAATAAAACCCCGACATACGCAGCACATGTGAGTTATACCAGGAGTAGAGACCTGATCCACACTGGTGGTGACTTTTATATAGTGGTATAAGCCCTTTGTTATAAGTCAATATACCTCAAAGTAAAAAGTCATATAATTAATATTTTTTGCCTTAAAGCACTTTTTGTTACTGACTTCTGTTTCTATTCTCTCTTAAAAATTGTTATTTTGTTTTACAAAGGATATCTTGCCTACTAAATGCAGTATTAACTTTGATGATATAATTACAAATTGAATTATTTGAGGTTCAGAAGTTAAAAAAAAAAAAAAAAGAAGAAAGCACTTGGAGAGCGCAAACATCCACCAGGGCCTTTAAATAGTTCCTGGATCCAAACGGTGATCCGGATCACCACCAAAATTAAATCACTTCCTCCTTTTCACATTTACAACAACTCCTGAAAATTTAATCAAAATCTGTCCATAACTTTTTGAGTTATCTTGAACACAAACAAACAAACACACCAGATAAACGCCGGTAAAAACAACCTCCTTGGTGAAGGTAAAAAAGATGAAGCTGTAAACATTAAAACAATCAAAGGCTGCATAATAAAGTAACAACTCTAAGGATGCATTTACACCACGACAGTCCGGGGGACTTGGTTCGACTGAGCACAGAGACCCTTGATTTTCAAGCAGAGAAGAGTTCACTTCTTTAGTCTGCACCAGAGTTCAGATTAGCGTTCACACTGCTCCAAATGAACCACACTGTCTGTGGAAGTGGACCAGGATTATTTTAAACAATGCATCCATAGTGGCAGCAGCTCATTCCTTAACATAATCTTCCCATCTTAGTTTGTTCAGTGTGTGTGTTGTACCTTGAAGCGCAGCGTCCCTCTAATGAGTGTGTGTGCAGTCTGAATGCCATATGGCTCAGCGTACTTGGTGCTGTCGCGGTTGGGAAAGCCCTCCAGGTTGAAACCTGGGAGGAAGTCCATTGGTGTGGTGGAGTCCATCAGAGATCCACCAGCTGGGACACTCACAACCTCAAAGAGATAAAAACACACACATGTAGTACCTCCACCTGGATAAAGCTATGACAATCCTTTATGGTCATTTGAGGCTTCTGTACTTGGTTGTCTCTGAGGAAGATGGCAGGACTGATGGTGTTGAGGAGGACGCCATAAGGACTCCAGCTGAACTTGTAGCGAAGAGGGTTGTCTGAGCACTCGGGGGCTGGAAGCCCACCGCAGAAGGAGCTGTAGGACTCCACCTAAACAACATTAGCATTAATAATGTCATTTGGTCTCATTTAATATTGAAAAAGCATTTATAACAAGACGATCCCTCCCAGAGGAGGGATTCTGTGTGCATGGAAACGATGAGTAGTAAATATTTTTTTAAAAAGAAATTGATGAGGAGACTAGCAGAAATCTTACACAGAAAGAATTCAATAAATGAGGACGTAATCTCCTGTTTTGGGCTTATTAGTCATAACTTATAATAACAGCAGTGGTAAATAATTACCTACAGCAGACTTGTTGAAACATCATTAATGTAAAACTGAGCCAAAATAATGATGCAAAGTCTGAAACAAGTAGCAGCGACAAAGTGACACTTGCATAGCTCACAATCGACTCTTGCGATGCTGTTAACACGCCCTCTCTGATTGGTCAACTGTAGATCTGTCGGATGTGAAGAATAACAAAAATCTACCTCAGTTCAAAAAATAAAAACTAACTCTAGACTGAATTTTCTAACTGATATATATGTTACATTTAACTTGACAATAATTTGATTAAAAGAAATTGCCGTTTAAATTATCCAGCCGAGAAGGTGTGTAATGGCCTTTCATAATCAACTTTTCCTCCTTCAAGGTTGGAATTCTTTATGATTTGCCAACAAGTAAAGTGAATCACAAATAATATTAATTCTGGATACACAGCAAAGTGGATGTTTTTTTTTAAGGAACAGTTTATTATGTGTTAACAGAAACACCATAGATAAACCTCATGAGTTATCAGCTTAATACTTAGTAATTACATGCCAAGGCTAAAGCATAGAGAAGTCGGAAGAACACAGCACTGAAATGCTTGATAAAGTGATGCAAACTAATTTCAAATTGATATAAAACAAAACCAGATTAATTAAATATAACATTTATTCAACTCCAACAAACTGAGTAGTTTTACTAAGTGAAGTTTCTCATCAGCTCTGGCTGCAAAACACACAGAAAACACACACATCCACAAAAACCCTTGATTTAGCAGTTAGTCTGTGCAACAGATCATGGATCAGCATGGACAAAGCCTGCGTTAATCAAATACATGATAAACACACACACACTGTGTGAACTCACGGTGCAGCCATCAGCTTTGGCCTGATCAATACACTCCATAGCCAGCATGTGATCAATCCCTGGGTCCAGTCCCATTTCATTCACAATCGTGATGCCTGCTTCTTCGGCACTGACATGACGAAACACATCATTTTGTCACTTAACACATATTAAAATGAAACAAAAGACTTTTTTTCCCCACTTTAGATTTTTTACTTGAAATGTTTATATTGTTTTCAATCTGCCTGATTGGTTTCTTACGGTACTTCTGACAATTTCAAACATTGCGAACAGTTCCTACCCCTTATGCCTGTCTCGTGACACTTCTCCATTTTCCTAAAATCAGAAACAACTAGAGGAGCATTTGATAACTAATTAGGTTAACTGGCAACAGATCAGTAACATGACTGGCCATAAAGGTAGCATTTCAGAGAGGTAGAGCCTCTCAGATGTAAAGATATGTGGAAGTTCAACAATCGGAAAAACTGTGTCTAAAAATTGAGGAACAATTTCACAAAAATGTCTGAATCCATCTGTGAGGTCAGATGGAATAAAATGAGAAATTCTTTCTGGAAACCATGGCTGCTGTGTCGTACAAGCTGAAGAGGAGAGTGAGCATCCAGCTCGCTATCAGTGGGCAGCTGAAAAGCCTGCATCTCTGATGGTGTGGTGTTATATTAGTGCGTATGTTGTGGGCAACTTCCACATCTGTGAAGCTCCATCGATGCTGAAATGTGCATGGAGGTTTTAGAGCAACACCTGCTCCCATCTAGACAGCATCTCCTTCAGGGAAGGTCTTGCAGATTTCAGCAAGACAATCATAAACTTCATACTGCATCCATCACAACAGCGTGGCTTCATGGCGTTTGGAGCAAAGCTGTTTTTAAAACGTTTTACCACTAAATACATGTTTCATGTGTTGATGTTACTTAAAACTGCCCTGAAAGATGAATTCTGACAGAAGATGTCAGTTTTAAACATGAAAGTGAAATGTTTTACTAAATCCCTTGTGTACTTAGTCCTCACCTGCTCTGCAGCTCCTTCATGGCAGGACTCAGGTAACTTGCCGTCACCATGTTTACCTTCCTATTGATGCAGTGTTTGGCGACGAGCGGGTGGAATGAGTAAGGCAGCATGCTGAGGAGCAGACAAAAAAAGATTAGGACAGATGACTTCTGAATTCATCTCAAACTAGAAGTTCACATATCGCTTTATCATACAAATCAGAGCAGCACACAATGCAGTAATTTTAAATAACTCCCCCATGTGAGTCGAAGCCATCAGTTCAGCATTCACAACAGCAAGCAAATGACGTTTCATATAAAAATAAGCAAATGTCCTTTTAATAGATAACAGCGAGTCTACGTGGATTTACAAAGTTTGTTGGTTGATCTGACAGGAAGTCAGTGTGTGATACAGCTTACAAAAATGAGTGGTTTGACATCATTTGCCGGTCTAAGATATTAAACTGTCAGTTTGCGCTGCATGTATGTTAAACTGATACAACAGAACATGTGTAATGAACAACTGACCTTCATGTTAAATGAGAAAATCTGTCCATGGCAGGGCGGGGTTATGCATGTTGAGGTGTTTTTAAATGCAACGTGTTTTCATACAAACATTTTCATACTTTCTCACACCTCAATGAGCTGGTAACTATCCGTTCAACCTCACATCAGCAAAATATTGAAGCAACAAATTTTCCACATTAACCACACCCTCCTCAAATATCTGACTAATCCACGATACTTCCCGCAGCCCCACGGGAGGAAAGTTTGGTTCTGCTGACTGTAAGATGCTCCAAACCATGTTAATAACAGAATGAAGTCATCACTGAAATAATGGGAAAGTGTGTCCAAAACTTTTGATGGGTGATTTAGTTTGAAATCAACAAATGCACCCTGGACATATTACTATCTGACTTTTTAAAAAGTTTTTTTTTTTTTTTTTTATCTCAGTAGAATGTGAGTGATCGCCTATAAATGGTGGGATCATCCATTTTACCAAAGTCACATTTACATACTCCACAAGAAGCCAGAAATGTTTTTATAATTTTTAGATTTATTCCTTTTATTCTCTAGTATTCTAGTATTTATTTGGATAAACTGTTGTCTGTTCAAAGAGAGAAAGCTTTGCCATGTGGATTTCCTGCCATACCTGATGACCAGGTCGTGATCTTTGACCAGCGAGTCCAGGTGTCCCTCGTGGCTGCTGGCGTCCAGCGTGACAGGGATGGTGTTGGGGTATTTAGCTGCCAGCTCCTCTGCCTGCTTCAGAAGCACTGATGCTGAATGCCAACAGAGAAACCAGAAGAAAACACATCTGATTTGACCCAACACCGATGTTCTTCAACCTGAAACTATTAAAATCCCCTCCAACACAAAAAAAAGGGAATCCACCATTCCCAGTTCACATGATTCAATAATCTGTGGAAAATTCAACTGTGAACAATATAAGTGGATTTTGTGCAGAAAATGTTCCAATCTAATGGAGCAGGACACAACCAGGACTTTTTAATTCAACTTAACCTTTCTAAAAACCATTAGATTCATAAAGCTTTGTCTCTGACGATCTTTCCAATCAACCTGCTGTACAATAAGATCACCAAAGCTAACAAAACCTTAAAAAAAACTCGTTATAGAAGGTACATATTTTACAATTTCACTCTGTGGATCAAGTTTTTTTTTTTTTTATTTCATTAACTAATTAATTTGAACTGAATTGATAAGGCAACTTCAAAAATTCCTTCAAAGACCAATCGCTAATCCGAGTGTGTCACTGTGACTTTGTCCAACACTGACACAGTCTTTAAATATGCTGGATCGGGACACGAGAAGGAAGTGTTTGGAGAAAGAATGTTTTTTAGCTGCAGGACCGAAACTGGTTCACCCAGACAAACTGAGCTGATTGAGACACTGAACATCCCAAATATTTGTCCCCTAAATGTCCCCATTGAAATTAAAGCACACAGCCCATCAAGGAGCATCTAAATGATCTTGAAGCTGGTACATGATGAATACCTAAAAACAGAACACTTACCACTCTACCGTCACAGCACCGTGCGATTGCTGCTATGTTGACAAATGTGGACATCTCAAAATGTCTCTTTTTGTTCTCCATGTTGTAGTAAATCACTGATTTTCTTTGTTTGAGGCGGAACTTTGTTTGGCTGGAATTTCTCAAACCGTTAAAGACTTTAATACTTCAACTTTTACCCTCAATAACTTCCTGGTGGCAGTCAGTATCATGAATAAGAAGAAAAAAAAAACTTGATGCCCACTGTCCAAAATCTGCTACAAACTACTTTTGGCAATTTTTTTTTTTTTAATGATTTACTCAAAATATTGATTTTATAAATATAATTTATTTATCTGTTTTCATTTACTATTCATTTATTTTTATTAATTACCACTAAGACTGTTTCACACACTCACCAACAGTAACCTGGGTCCTCTCATCACGGGTCAGATACTCCACAACAGGTCCAGAGACGTATCCTGAGCCCAGCAGCAGGACTCGCTTCATGCCCATCTTCTTCATGATCTGAGCCTTCTCCCTGACCAACACCAGAACCAGTAAATCACAAAGATACCATAGCTTGACTACCAGTTTAGCTACCAGTGTTTCCATCCACCCTGGGCCTCATGCAAAAATCAAAGATCTTTTCTAAAGATGAAATTATCACAAAAATAACAAAACAAACAAATAAAAGCCATTAGAACAATAATTAAATCAAATTAACAAGTGACATCTCATTTAGAAGGCTTTCTCCATGATCATAATGCCAAAAATCCAAAGAGAAGCTCGAAAGAGCGGGTTTGGTGCTAAATCAAGGTAATTTCTTTCTCTATCAAAATTTCATGTAATTGTGATTTCTGATGTTTATAATTGTCTGGCAGCCCTCCTTCATATGTTTCCTCCTCTTTCACATTCTTGTGATCACTGCTTTTAATAAACATTTCTAGTATGTCCCTTTTGTTCATTGTAAGGTTAAGACAAAAGCAACACAAGTAATAGAAACTATATGAAATATCATCCAAATCTGCATCTACTGCTGGCTATATAGAAGCTGAGCAAAGAAAATCTCCAGAGTACATGAACCAAACTGGACTGACTGACAAATATGTCAACCTTTAATTAAACAGAGCGCTCCTTTTGAAACCACAGGATTCGGTTAAAACTCTTATTTTGCACACTGGATTATCTTAACGCCAACACAACAACACTACTATCATTATGATATAATAAATGCCTCCCCCCCAGAGTGACCTGTGGCATCATTATCCCAACCACCACCACCCACCGCCTCCACTCCCCAAGAAGACGGACCTGTGCACTTGTCAGCTAAGTCTAATTGAATGTGACATCGTGCACATGCACGTATTGCAGCAGAACTGATTGGACATGAGTCTGGCACTCTTCCTCCTTCATTAAAAAAGAAAAGATGCACGCTCCCTCAGGAGGATTTCTCCCAGAGTGTACATATCTTAAGGAGTCAAACTTAATCAAAAGGATTAAGATTTTGGTGGCATGGCTTGTCTGGAAAAATTATACTTAGGATCAAGGAGGAAGAAAGCTCATCAAATCTTGGAGGTGACCTAAATATGAGCAAGAAGAATGAGGAAGACTTGACTCATGATGTTCAAGATGTCACTGAGGAGCAAAGCTGCCTGAGACAGAGGTGCTGGAGCGCATTAAAAATCATTCAACCGCAGCACTCCGTTTGGCTTCAGAGAAAAAAGGATGAAAAAACATATCAGCAAACTGTGCAATCAATCATGTCTGAGAACAGTGAAGTGATGGGGATTACTGAGATTAAAAGCAATTGATCATCATGCAAAGGTTTAAAAGAGACGGGAAATGCAAAAACACCAGCTTAACACAAAAACTGGGCAAAACCACTTTTTTCTTTCTTAAAAATTGATTAAGTTTATTTTTACATAATTTTTTTGTTAATTTCTTTTATTTTAAATTAAATTTATTCATTTTAAATTAAAATATTATCATTATTATTTTAAGTTATAAATAAATCAGAAAAACAAGCATATTATCGTCTATTTATGTATGTCTTCATTATGTTATGTAATCAATTTACATAACCTGAGACTTTTTTTATTGCCTCACTCTGCCTGGAAGATAAATGTTAACAAAAAGCTTTTTCTCCAAACTTCTGTCAGAAGATAGCTTATATCAGTCTCTAAATAATTTGATGTTTTAGGTAAAAAGTCAGATAATACATTTCGAGCATTTATTTCTAGAACTATAGTAGAATTGACTCGCTCATAAGAAACGCGTGCCCGTCTGATGACGTCAGAACCACAAGCAGCCGCCAGTAGGCCAGCAGTGAAGGTGACGTACTATCTCATTACTTCTTGGTTTAGTATATATCCAACAAGTGTTCATCCAGCACTACACCAATTAATGGACTCACGTGGAGCCTAAAATACAAGTATCTATCACGGTATTTTGTTTATTTTTTTAAACACTGTCAACCTGAACTTCGGCTTTAAGTAAATTAGCATACGGCCACGCGCAGTAGGTAGACCGTTTCTCTACAGCTACATCGACATTTCCAGCTTTAATCTAAGCTAATAGGAGACAGCAACACAGCAGTATATTCAGGCAAAACACACCGACTAGCCAAGTAATGCTGCGTTTAAGGTCATCACGGTGTTGTGTCGAGGTTTGTTTCCCCGTGACTTTCGTCTCTCCTTCAGCTCAAAGGCAGTCCTGCGGCGCGCGCACACAAGCGCGCTCACTGAAACGGTTTACGACGCATGTGCTCAAAGGCTGGGACCCCTGAACCTCTACGGCAAAAAGGAACACCCAAAACTCGGTGATTTGACACAAATTACCAAAGAAAAAAAAAAAAAAAAAAAGAACAGTCTGA
This sequence comes from Telmatherina bonti, assembly GCF_933228915.1. Lineage (NCBI taxonomy): Eukaryota > Metazoa > Chordata > Actinopteri > Atheriniformes > Telmatherinidae > Telmatherina > Telmatherina bonti. The sequence goes on along the minus strand of NC_136620.1, from coordinate 14,537,569 downwards.
TGCCTTTATATAAAAAAATAAACTGCCACATTTTTCCAGATACAACAGTTTACTTCTCTTGACATGTATTTATTCTATATTTATTTAAGAATCCCATATTACACATTTATTTTCTAGAAAAATATAGCTGTATCATCTTTCCCTTTTTTTTAACTATATCTATATTAAAATAATGTATTGACATATTCCAGTGGCAGTGGATGACTCTCTAATGTCCACTGACCTGATTAATTAGCAAATGTATTACCCTAATCCACATATATGACAATAGCTTTTAAATCGGTGTCTAATGAAAGGGCAAATAATGTGGTTGAAAAGAGTAGTTAGTACTTGGGGAATTTGACTGTTTTCAATCAATAAATTAATACTAAAGTATATATCATTTATGCGTTTACTGTTGACTGTCTGTGGTTGTGTCTACTTAATTGTTAAGTGTAAATGTTATGAAGCAACTTACATAATGACCCTACAAATATCCAGGACATAAGAAATTAAGTAAAATGAGCACAGTGTCTTTGTTTTCTTGAGCTGTGGATTAATTATCAATTAATTGAATTAATGTCTCAGACACTGAAACTATTCACCATTTTTTAAACTAATAGTGTTTAATGATTTCTCCTGTCCTAAATTGGCTTAATTTAAATGTTGTGAAGACATTTCTGAAGACTTTTTTTCTTTTTTTTTTTGCTAAGCTAGGCTATTTGCTTTTGAAAAATATTTTGGACAATATGCACATAAATTAAGCTGGTATTTATTTTCTGATAGGGATCTTAATTGGAGAACTTAAAAAATAAATAAATAAATAAATAAAAAAGACAGCATGCCAAGACTAGATTAAACAAGGCGGACTGATTCAACACACGGACTGATGGACTGGGGTTTTGATGGAAATGGACAAGAATAGATGTTTCTACCACTTGATGCCCGAGGGCAAACTCCAGCTTCAGCAGTTGGCTAGCAAAGGTGGCCTATTAGCACGCTAGCCATGCGAGGTGTTAATATGGGCACAGCAGACACCAGAGGACAGCACTGTGCAGGAACAACCACAAGATGATGGTTAGTGGCTTTGTGTCCAGCTTATGGCATGGCGGGCGCTAAACAACTGCAATACTAGAAAAGGGTAAGTTAAGAGGTGAAACAGCAAAATCTGCAAGCTACAAAGCACAAATATTACTAATCTGGAAAGTTATCCGCTGGAAGTGAAAATGTCTAAAATTAGGGATGTCAGAGCAGGTGAGCTATTACAACAGAAACAAATGAAATGTTACCTGTATCGTAACCTTTAAACAAGTAATCCTTAAATTGGATGCATTAACTCATAGATGGAACAGGGTTTTTGTTGGTTTTTTACATACTTTTATGAACATTATTATCTACTTTAAGCAGACAGTAAACAGTAAATCTAAAAGTTAATGCAGACACATTGAACAATCCTCAAAATTTTCGTTTGAACAAAGTCATACCTTCTTTCTCGAAGTTTTTCAATGTACTCAAACTTGGGGGTCAGTGCTCCGTTAGAGGTGATCACAGCCTTGGGGAAAGATTTAATAAAAAAAACAAAAGGTCACATCAAAACTCACAAAATGTATGTGAATTTCAGTCTCTAGCACAAAGAGGGATGGGTGGATCCATGTGCATCACACGGTGTGGTGCAGCTGATCCACTCTTTTTTTTTTCTTCTTTTCTTTTTAGTTCCTAACAAGTAGCCGATACTTTTTATAAAAAACATTTTCCCTCATTTAAGCTTCCAGGTAAGCCTATAGTAGCAAGCAATGTAAAAACAAGTAGTGAAATCAGCATTTAACACGCAGACGGGAAGCTATGAGTATCTGCATGACTGGAGCTTCAAATTTTAACTTCTCTGCAGCATGTAAATTGATTTCAAATATAAAAACATGATTTTGTTGCTCATCTATTCTTATTTTAGATCCTAATATGAGCTTATTAACAAACTTATTTTCTCTCTATCAAAGTATATAATCAGTATAACAGGTGACACTGTACAACTCACATCTCTGACTTGTGGGGTGAATTCCTCTTCTTCTAGTGGTCTTGTGGCATCTGAAGGCAGCTGGTTAAAAAAATAAAAGATTAAATTTTCAAATAAAGCAGACTAAAGCAGAAGAGACTTGACTACTTCAACCAAAATCCAGATGTCTCACCATTTCCCATATGTACGGGAAGAGTCGGTCTCCAAAGTATTCAGTGGCTTCGATGGGGAGCTGAGCGGGAAGGTTGTCAATGGAGCACATGAGGATTCCGTTTCCTTCCACGCTACCACCATCACAAGCAAAATGTTACTAAATGATTACTTTATCCTATAATCTAAACATGGACACAATGTCTACTTTATCAGGTCCACCCGTTCAACTTTCTGTTAACAGATATCTAATCAGCCAGTAACATGACGGCAACTCAGTACATTCACCATAGACATGGTGAAGAGGACTTGCTGAAGTTTAAACCCAGCATCAAAATGAAGAAGAAAGTCTTTGTTCTTGTACTTTGTCTTTGTAAAAACTACAGTCTGATAAGATTTATCATATTTATACCACAGCATCTCATTTCTCTCTACATGATTTCTGTAAATTACACATATAGGTGATCACACTCCAACATGTGGGACCTTATGTGGCTCCATCCAGCTGAAAATCTGACAAAAAATTCAGATTGTTAAACTTTCAGGGAGGTTAAGATGGAGACACTCCTGCTGCGAACCTCATGTCCATCACAGAAACAGCTGAACTAAATCCCCCATTATTGTAGGAGTTTCTGAGTCGTATCATGACTTCAAACCGAGCCTATATGTTTTGTAGGTTTTATTAATGTCAACATGTTACCTGAGATCTGAACCTTAAGATATTTAGAGTAACTGCACTCAGTAAAACCATCTTTATTCACTTCATCTAAACATTCAAGTTAGACTGTTTTTCTTTTAGGTTTTTTGTTTCCTCGCTTCAGTCGTTTATGGAAAATCTTTCCCTGATAAGGTTCAAAGACGTCACTTCACAGCTGAGTGCCACATGTTTACATAAATGACAACAGGAATTACGAGTGAAGTGAGTGGATTTGTAAAAGTGGGCAAGGTGGGACACTTGGATCGGTGTGTAACGTGAAGATTAATCTCTTTTCCTGCAATTTAATCGTTCAGGCCTAGTCAGGACCATTTTTCCTGATGGAAGCAAAGACTCAGCTTGGTTAGAGCTAATACGTACACTTGTGTTAAGGTTGGGGTTCTGGCTGTCCACGATAACTGTAGTCAATGCAGTGTGCTAATGTCCTCTACACACCCCTTTAGTTCTGCTGTTATAGGCAGATGCTGCCAGGGGACGTCCTATGATGCACTGGGCCCCTTTCTGCTCTCTTTACTCTGCTATTATATTTGTCTGACATTGTTGTTGTCATTCATTTATGGTCCAGAGAGACAATAACAAAAAAGAGAAAAATAACATTTCTGTCATTGTTTTGAATTGTTTGTTTAATGAACTGCATAGGTTTTATTTCCGCAACTGTAACGGGACGGTTAAAAACACATATAAAAGCACCTCAGGACCTGAAATCTCTCATATGTAATATAAGGATTTGTACACAAAGAAAAACTTGAATAGAAACATGGATGTGATGCTCCCAAGAAAATGTACCATGATATAAACGGTTTGCTCCTTACCTGTCGTGATCGATGTGTTGGTCAGCGTCGTACATGCAGAAAGGCTTGTCGATGGTGGTGCATTCGTTCATGAACTCTATAGATCCGCCTGTGTCAGCAGATATGTCGCAGATGGCCAGAAGTCTGCAGAGAGAGTGAGGAGGGAAGAGATGTCCAGCTTTTCCACTTTAGAGCATCAGGAATAAAAATTTCATCTGAGGGGGTAAAAAAAATTCTTCCAGTGACTTCAGGTCCCATGTCCTTTCGTTTTTGGGCTTTTTAACTTCTACATTTCCTAAAATCCTAGATGTGATTTTTGACAGCACATTCAGATCTGATTAACAAGTTCTGTTGTCCAAACGAGCTCACTCCAGTTGTGTCGACCAACGTCAAGCAGACTTATAAGCACAGGACGAGACGACTGGATGACCCCAGATTTGTGCAAAGTTGGTTTGGATCAGTCGTGTCTTTTTTTTAAATTTTTTTTTTAGCTTCAGTCAATACAAAATGCTGCTTTTGTCTTCACTGAGACCAGAAAAAGTGAGCATATTAGCCCAGTTTTAACTTCTGTTAATTTTGGAATAGATTTTGTTTGTTTTTGAGGTCGTTAATGGGCTAGCATCATCATATTTCTGTGTACTCCTGTATCTATATACCCTGTTCAGGTGTTTATATCAGGTATCCAAATGGTCCTTATGGTTCCCAGGTCTAGACTCAGAAACGGGGTTTTTAGGTAGCTGGCTTGACTCTCCAGAACAACATAACCCTATGAATCAAAACTGAAATTACTGCAACCATTTAAAGCAGCACTTCCTAAATTTGACAGATTTTGTGACGCACCCCTTGACGACGATTAATCTAGTATCCATCTCCATCTGTCTCCGACCAGTAAATTAGTTTAATGTCAACTTTGTCTTATCTCTTGCTCTGTTCCTCTCTCTCTTTTCCTTCTGTCTACCAATAATGTTGTCTGGGGTTTCCTTGCTTAATAACATTAAGAACAATCCATGTGTTGATATCCAGTTGCTGGCGTGTGACACAGTGCTGTAAAGCAAAATGTGACTGTACCATGATGCTTAAAGCTGGGGGAAATCAGGGTGAGAAGTGGCAGTTTCTCTTCCTTGGGGTGCTACAGAGTAATATTGGCTCTAGGATTGTGCATGATAAAGGTTACTGTGGCATTAAAACGAGTCAGACACACAGGAGTTTTAAGGTCAGGCGCTTATGTAATGTTACTTTAAAACTCTGCTGAAAACACCTTTTTACTCTCCAAACCTTCAGTTCAGGATTAGCTTTAGACATTTTGTTATTGTATTTTCTTTTCAGTCACGGTTTTATTCGGTTCTGTTTGATGTGTATTGTCTGTGCTGTTGTATTTTTACCTGTAAAGTTTGGTCAACCTTGGATGTGTTTCAATAAGCAATTGAAATCAATTTGACCTCAACTTTTCATTCATTTTTTAAACTAAATTGAGCTTTGTAATCTGTCGTTGCAGTCCCTTTGTGGGTAAATGAAGAACATGTGTTCATGTGAATAGAAGAATCAGAAACATGTTTAAAGATTCTTTCAGCACCGACCATTTCCTGTTTATATCAAACAGTGTTTCATTCCCTCTTTTAGTGGTTCTTTTTTTCTTTTTCTCACACCAAGTTGCCTTGAAGACTTTTTATCTTGTTTCTGTTCTGCTAATTGAAATTTTGTTGCCAAGCTTTTCGTTTCTTTTGAGTTTTTTTTTTTTTATTCTTGTAAGCTATTATATTGTTTGTTTAACTGCTGTTTACATGTGAAACACAAACGTTTTACCTTAAGAATGAAGCCTCGGTGTCAACAGTCAAACATTACAAGATGTATGCTGTATTCTTGCTTAGGTTAATGGGACCAGGGCTGAAATGGCCGAATGGAGTCTGATGTTACACTTTTATAATGCCGATGTATGTGGCAGGATCGACATGGTGACTGATGACCCAATCCATCAGGAGGACATGGTGGTGAATTCTGAGGTGATTATCTGAAAATATATCCTCTTCTTAACAAAGCCAGAATCAAGAAATCTGTGACTGGGTCTGAGTAGATTCACCTGGAACCCACTTGAAATGGTGAATGTAAGCCTGTCACAGTAACAAATTTTGCCATGGGATTAATTCTCAGAAATTATTGCAATAGACAATAATATTGCCCTAGTATTGTTGTCATTTTGAGACCATTTTCAACTAAAGTAACAATAATGCAATAATTAATGCAAGTATACCCATTCAAAGAACAACATATTTTAACTTTATAAAGAAGATTTAGCTCGATGTGCAGACTAGACTCATCCAGTCCCCAGTCTGCTGAAACAGATCAGAATTTCTCCTGGTTTTGGCAATGTAGTGATCTGGAACATATGGTCTCTAAACCATAGATCATATATGAAAGATGGACGGAGCCTCCGACGGTTAAAAGTGAAACCTATGTGGAAGTGCATAAAACTGCAGTTCCCCTTCATCCGCTAGGGGCTGCAAAACAGAGCAAATCCCCATAGACTCCCATGTTAAAAAGGCCAACTTCACAGCAGAAATAAACATGTTTACAGCCTGGTTCAAAAATCCATTTTCTGTTAAATAGGTCAGGTTTACCTTCATGACAACTGTAGGGGGAGTGAATTTTTTTCTAACTCACCTGTTTTAAAATAATTTAATCTCGAAGTTCGGCATATTTAGGGGCGTGTCCTTTTGATTGACAGATACCCAATCTACCGCTTCAAGTCAGAAGAACGACAACAGCGGTTTTTCAGCCGGTTAACAACGTGACTTAGCTTTAGCACGCTTGCCTCTGTTAGCTAGTTAGCTCCTGTTATCTCCGGGTTAGCTCGCTTAGCTCTTAGCTACAGAAAGCTCAGAGTTCGCTCGATGTCAATCATCTACCATGATGTTCACAGCCCCCCTCTCAGCTCCACCTCTTTGCCCATATTTGTATTTTCTGGGCGAGACGACGCGCATGCCTCTGCCAAGATGGTGATGGTAGAAACCGCCCACCGAGCTTCAATTCAGTTCTTCAGAAACCTATGGGTGACGTCACGGAGGCTACATCCATCTTTTTATTTACAGTCTATACTCTAAACAATATGTAACACATTTCCATTATCTATGATCAAGCTCATATATGGGGACATATTGGAACTTGACCAGAGGTGGAATGGTAAAATGTAATTTTCATGTCATTGTAAAGTTGTAGAACTACCATTTGTAACATGTATGAAACAGGAAATGTTTGCAACATTTTTCAAAGTGTGGCTTTTTTAACAATATTAAAGACCAGCATTGCTTTCCCAACCACACTGTATGAGTGCCTGTTTGTTCAGGTCTTTTTTTTTCCCAGCTGGGAAAACTGCAGTTGCTGATTGGTTTTGAAGTGCAGATGGAAGCTTGTTGTATTGCCAAGTTTAGTTAATATTGTCTTACGAAAATTGCTCACCAAAAGTGAGAGAGTGAGCAAGACAGAAAAGAAAGACAAATGAAAATTATTGCATCCGGTAAACTTATTACGTGCATTTTTATTAGTCTGCAATTAGTTGACTTGTCGCTTATTGTAACAGGCCTAGGTGAATGTTTGTATCCTCCGAAAATAAAAACAAAGGACTTTCAGTGAAAACCAAAGAACAGCTACCACATACATCAAAGAACTAATATCTGATTATTATTCATCATTTAATTCATTCATTTATTTTCTGAACCTGCTGAAGCTGAAGCCTATCCCAGCAGTCATTGGGCTAAAGGCAGGGTACACCCTGGACAGCTCGCCAGTCCATCACAGGGCTGCGATAGCAACTATCAACGCAAATTCAGCCAATCCTTGTGAATTCTGTCATCTTACACGCAACCTGATATACAAGCATCATTAACTTTATTACCCGTTTCTGGATATTAAAGCAGAAATGTGAGAGAAATTGTAACCCATTTGCCAACTAAAATCACAACTAAGGATTGCGCATGATTCTTCCCCAGTGTTCAGACAACTTCTCATACAGAAAATACAACTTCTCAAAGCAGGTGGCCCCAGTTTGTTACCGTATCTCCACCCTCTCTCTCTTTCTGTGCTGCTTTCCTGTCATGCTACCATCTAATAAAGACCCCAGAGCTTAAAACCGCTCCCCCAGTGTTGAGTATGGAAGTGGAGGTGAACTGTTCTGTATCACTGTGGTTGAAGACAAACGAAAGCCATCAGCTGACAAATATTTTTGGACAGAAGTCAAAGATCAGAAAATGTCAGAAATGCCCAAAGCAAAGAGGAAAAATCACCATGATGGAGTTTATAAGGTCCAGTTCTGTCGAGAAAGCTAAAAAAAAACTGAACATATATTCTTCCCTTTTCTTTCTTTTAACTTCAGCAGCTTTGTGGAATTATTAAATACTCTCCCAACGCACTTATTTCAATGATTGCTGTAGTTGGAATTTAATATATCATAAATACATTTTAGATGCTTTTGGAAGTAAAGAAAAGTCCAGTAAAAACCACCACAACTTTGCTCACAACCTTTTACAAAAGCTGATGCCAAATCGGGCATTTTAGGTCAAAACAATCACTTAAAAAAAAAAAACAAAAAAAAAAAACATGCAAAGTCCCGGATGGGACAAATAATAAACAAGTCCATACAGCATCCTGAGATAAGTCAGATGATAGTCCGGTGCGGTGTTCTTACTTGTGCGGCAGTGCAGGTGATCCCTCTTTGGTTACGGGAATGGTTTTGTGTGGCCTCATGAGTCGCTGGGCATCATGCCGCCTGAGGAGTCGGGGTGTGTGGGGGTCCCAGTAAATGCCGTTTATCAGGCAGTTTGTGTAGGGGGCCACCTGTGGTACAGATGACAGAACCAGAAAGAGAACCTCAAATTGTTTACTGGAATGGAACCATGCAGATGCTTCTTTTTTTTTTTTTTCCCACAAATGTTATTTTTTAGCAAATATTTAAAGTGCAATCCATTAAATGTTTGTACTTCTCTACCTGCTAATAAAGTTACATGTGTATAATGCTAAATAAGCTTCAAAGCTGTTGCATTACAATTGATGATCATTGCGACAGGATTAAATTTATTTCCTTCATGCATCCAAAATAATCTAAATTCTCAAACCTGAAAAGTTCATTTTTAAGCAAAAAAATTAAATATTAAATCCTTTTAATTAAAAAAAATTGGAAAAAAAAAGAACATTTTATATTATACATATATATATATATATATATATATATATATATATATATATATAGTATAGTATAGTAAAAAGCAGACATTTTACTTTATGCAACATTTAAGTTTCTTTGGCTGAAACTTATCTCAGGGTGCTGTATGGCTTTGGTAATGATTTCTAAAGGAAATTTTACAATTAAAGACCATTTGAGCTGAACTTTTACCTGAATGATAGTATCATTATCATGATGCAGTAATCACTTCAGGCAACAGATTCCTCAAAGCTAAAAAAAAAAATTATGCAGCAACTGTGTGAAGCTATCTTATCAATATGCAGCAAAATCTCAGAGGAATGTTTCCACCACCTTGTTGAATCTGAGACAAATAATTAAGGCAGTTCTGAAGGAAAAGGGGTACTACATTGTACTGGAAGGTGCACCTGATAAGGTGAACAATGAGTTTACATGTAAAATTATCATCATTTCCTGATCTTCAGTCTGCGATTTATAGCATCTCTGTCATTTAAAATGTTATTCAAGAGGAAAGTTTTTATTTTTTTGCACAGTGGATTAGAAAAAAAGGATATCAAAAATGTCTCATTTAAATCAGAAGTAATACAAAATGCATCACTAAAATAATCTATTAAAAACTAAAATTAACTGGTTTTAATTGAAGGTTTTGATATTATTTATTGATTGGAATTAAATATTGAATCAAAAAGCTGAGCAGCATGTTCTGTCACATACTGACACATGTTTACAGCTTCTGCAGACAAACAGAAATAGAAAAGTCCTGAGTGATAGACAGGAGCAGGTGTGTGTGGTGTCCGTCGTGTGGTGGTGAGACGGAGGCAGAGAAACTCACGCTGGTCCTGAAGTGTGACGTGTACAGTTCCGGGTGGTTTTCGTACTCCATGGGGTCATAGATGCCATCGCTCTTCCTCATCAGGTGATGATGTCGGCTCAAAACGGTGGCGTAAACTTTAGTCATTTCTGATTAAACAAAACAGATGCCACTGACTGCAGTTTTCTGTTGATAACATAAGTACTCTAATAAAAATGTTGGTGCTTTTGTGTTTTTACATCTTTTTAAATCCACTTTTAAGACAATCTGACTTTTAATAATGTTGATCACATGTAAAAACTGTCGTAAGAAACGTCAGTTTTGATAGTTACCTGCTGACATCTGGATCTAAGCATGCCAGGATAAAGCATGTGTAAAAATATGACTTTAAATCCTAATTTTTAGCCGTCAGACCTCAGATATACAAGTTACTGTGAAGTGTTTCCGCAGCGCCTTTGGTGAGATGTTGCTGTGATCTAAATATAGACAATGATCACCAAAAAACAAGCAAAAACTACAGTCATGCGCTACTAGGTTTTTCTGACTTATTGTCCAAATGTTTTTCTGTGATAGGAAATATCCAAAAATAAAAAAAAGTTTTGCAACTAAATGAAAAGCCCTGACTTCTATGAAAAAGAGAAAATATCAAGAATTTTGAGAATGGTAATGAAGTCCTTGCTGTGATTGCATGTCCAAAGGCAGGTTCGAACAATTTTAAGAAAAAAATTACATATATTTTTCACTTTCAAACTTTTAAAAAAAGAAAAAGAAAACTTTTTAAATATTTGGATATTTTTCCTCAAACTGGCTGCGAGCTTAACTACAAACTGCACAACACCTATAAACACAGGTCCTTGTGTCACCAGGCAAGTTAAAGCTAAAAATAAAGAAATATTAATGCTGTACCTCCAGTTTCAGACACATCCTTCAACTCATGCGGTTCGACGTACTCAACAGGAAGCTCGTTGATGATGTCTTGGGCTCCCTAAATAAAAAGGGGAAAAAACAAATGAGTGTTCAGCTGTATGTACTGTTTTTGTGTTTTTGCTTTAAACATTCTCGTACCTTGGAGACATTTCCCGTTCCTGTAAAGCAAAATGTGACGGGGCCGATGGATTTGGGCATGAGGCCCATGGAAATCTCATAACCACAGTCCCTCACGGCCTGGATGGCCTGGCTGACGTTCCTGTAGTTATGAGCCATGCCGATGTGCTGCAAACAGATGGAGGAAAACTGTTTTTAGACTTCACTTTCAACAAAGAGAGACACTCGTTGTTTGTTTTGGGATGAAATGCATGAATAACGGCTTTCTCACCATGAAGGGAGTGTGATGGCCAAGAGCCAAGAAGCGAAGCCCCAATCCATGCAGGATATTGATCATTCCTGAACAAAAGAAAAAAGCAAAACAATCACTGAATGAAACTAAAGTTACTGGCAAAATGGCAATGTTTCAAGATTCTTTTCAATTGTCTTCAGTTTTTTTGTTATATGTATATACACTCACATTTTTTATTTTCATGAATGTTTACTGCCTTATAGTTATATTAAAGAAGTAAATAAAAAGGCAACATGTTCCAAAAGATCTGAGACAGGAGCAAGAAAAGACTGATAAAGTTGGGGAATGCGCAGAAAGCACATCATTCCACAGTAAACAGGGGCCTTATTCAGACATTTTTTAGTACCATTTTCAAACTGAATAATAAAAGCAATTTATCAAAGCTTTAAAGCCTCCCACACCTTCAGATATTTGACCTTCAGAGGTGTCCTAAGTGGTTAGGAGTTGCCTGTAGATGACGGAACTGAGGCGAAAGACGTGTGTGGACGTACTGGGAGGATGTCTTGGCCTTATCCGATGATGAACAGCTCATCAAATGGTATTGTTTGGACACAGCAGGTATAATCTATGTTACCGATTTAATAAGGGATGTTATCGCACCATTAAGGAAGCGTAGAGCTGTAACCTAATTAAAAAAGAGGGACTTTATCACTTTATAACGTGATAGGTGAGTCCAGGTGAGTAAGGCCCAGGGCGAGGAAAGACACCAGCTCCTCCAGGGAGAGTTAGGAGGTGTGGAGGAAGAGCGAGTGAACCAGGTAGTGGGAGTCAACCACCAAGATGGTGCGATGGTGCGTGGACAAGATGGGAGAGCACACTGGGTGGACATAATGAAGACAGATTTCCATGTTGTCAGGTTTCTTGTGCAGGCAGTCTATGATGTCCTGTCAAGCCCAGAAAACCTCCACTTCTGGTGGAGGAGAGAGGCACCTTCCTGCCACCTCTGCCATGGGCGGGGCTGTCCTGAAGGACTGGCTGATGGGTGCTGTCGCTACGATCAGGTGTTCAAAGCAGTTCCTGATTCTATCAACAGAAGCAATCACCATCATACCCCTAATAAGAGAAGCCACAGGCAAGTTCACAGGCAGAGGCTGGCCTCTTCCACAAAGCCTCAGTAAGGCAGCTGCAGGTCGACCTGGGAAGACGGCTACGCTTCCCCCAGCACATTGCAGCAATATCCTCCATCCAGACATGAGAATCGTCTCCGAAGGTTTAAAAACATGATCATGCTGGAGCTCACAGTTCCCTGGGAAAAGCTCATAGAAGAAGCCAACGAGTAGAAATGGGTTAAGTACCAGGAACTAGAAGAGAAGTGCAGGGCAAGAGCTGGAAGATATTCTATCAGCCCATGGAGGTTGGATGCATTTGGACAGTCATTCTGTAAAGTCCGATGCATTCTAGATGTGACTGGAGCCGCAGATAACAGGACCACCAGGGGCTGCTAGTAAAGCCAGGTGGCTTCGAATTAAAACGGTTGAATATTGGGTTGCTTCTGGTACACAAGGTAGGGCCTGATCCCCCCCAGCTGGGTCACCAGGATGAGGGTGTAGGAGGGTCTAAGAGACCCGAAACACTCAATGACCCCAAGTAACATCACGGAAGAACTGCACTAGTGCATCCAAGAAATCATGTCATAAAGAGACATACACACATTTTTCATTTTCTACCTTCTAAAATTCAGTCTGAAGTTTTCTTTGATAGTTTTGGTCTTTTCTAGCGAGAGGAAAATGAATAAAATTTGTTTTCATTCATTTTGTCCTGTTGAAACATCTCTAAACCCTCCAGGTGATTTCCATAGAAGCGTCATATAATCAATTATCCTCATCATGGCTTATGCAGGTATAATATTTTACTACAGTGTTTAGAAAGACTAACCTGCTGACACACACACACAAACAACCCACCGCACATACACACTCATACAAACACATAACGCTAAAACTGTCTTTTAAATATTTTACCACATACCTGCAACACCAGCCCACTGGCCAAAAGCTACAATGCGATATCCGTTGGCATCGACCATCTTCTCGTAGTCGATGAGCCGAACCTCCTGAAAAAGCAGAAGTTAACTTTATTACAAATTTTAAGGATTTGAAAATAAAAATGAATGGTTTTCATTTCTTTACTCAGAGTCAGCTGTCTATGAGTTAGAGGAACATGTGGAAAAGTAAAGAAGACTATTGGCATAAAATTGGGTTTATTAAACTAAAACTGATTCTGTTGGCTGAAAGTTCATGAAGTCATTCATTTTGTTTGTAGAGCTGCAGAGAAGAATTAATGTCTAAGTAACAGTGTTATGATGAAAAAGGAAAAATGAGAACAGTTACAGCTCTGAAGAGGAAAAGATGTGCATTCACTAGAAGAAAACTGAAAAGATAAATAGTAAAATAACAACACATCTTAGGTTATTCGTCTCCATCTTACTGCTTCATCCTTAAAAGCGTTACTACCTTTTTTTTTTTTTTTTTTTAGGATTAACCATAGACTGTATGTAAAAAGATGGACGGAGCCTCCGTGACGTCACCCATAGGTTTCTGAAGAGCTGAATTGAAGCTCGGTGGGCGGTTTCTACCGCCGCCATCTTGGCAGAGGCATGCGCGTCGTCTCGCCCGGAAAATACAAATATGGGCAAAGAGGTGGAGCTGAGAGGGGAGCCGTGAGCGTCATGGTGGATGATTGACATCGAGCGAACTCCGAGCTTTCTGTAGCTAAGAGCTAACCGAGCTAACCAGCTAACAGAGGAAAGCGTGCTAAAGCTAAGTCACGTTGTTAACTGGCTAAAAACCACGGTTGTTCTATGTTCCTCTGACTTTAAGCAGGAGATTGGTACCTGTCACTCAAAAGGACACGCCCCTAAATATGCCGAACTTCGAGATTAAATTACATTTAAACGGGTGAGTTAGAAAAAAAATTCAGTCCCCCCACAGTTGTCATGAAGGTAAACCTGACCTATTAAACCTAAAATTTGTTTTTTAAATTAGGCTGTAAACATGTTTATTTCTGCTGTGAAGTTGGCCTTTTTAACATGGGAGTCTTTGGGGATTTGCACTGTTTTGCAGCCCCTAGTGGATGAAGGGGGAACTGCAGTTTTATGCACTTCCACATAGGCTTCAGTTTGAACCGCCGTAGGCTCCGTCCATCTTTTATATACGGTCTATGGATTAAATAGATTAAAACTATGCAGATAACAACATTTAACAAATCATTTAGTTTTCATTGGTTCTAAAACAAAAGAGATAAAAGCAACTTTAACTGAACATTACTAAACTATCACAACAGTTTGTCTTTATATCTCTAACAAGGTGCCCCAAAATGTCCACTTCCTCATCTCCCACAGGGAGGTAGGAGTAATTGTACCAGCCCATTAAAATCCCATTCTTTTAATGTAAATATTAAAGGTAGCAATGAGTTTTCCCAAAGGTCCGACTGTTTAATGCTCAAGAAAACTGAAAATAACCCAACAGTTAAACCAAGACTCGTTAAACCCACAGTTAACATGTTAAATGTTCACAATTGTGACTAAATACGAGACGCACGGAGTGTTGAATGTACTGAGGAACTGGAGGTACGGTATTCACCTCACCTTTTTCAGCAGGTCTTCAAGGAGCCCCATGTTGGCCTCCTGAGCTTTAATGGTGTGAGAAAAAAAAGCATACGTCTTCCTGGGGATGACCTTCTCCTCTGGCGGCCTCTTCACTCCAATTATCAGTGAAGCTTCCGAGATGTCCTCCTGAACAACAGCACCTGCTTTCATGTAGTACTGAGAAGACAAGAATTAGCTCACATTTACCAATCAATGACTTTAAAAGTGGTTAACCAAAAGTGTTAGAAGGTAAATCTAATGCTACATCACTACATCTAGCTGAAATCCTGGAAGTCAGAAAATACATTTAAAGAACAAAAGAAACGAGAAAAGTGACAAACAGAGTCAAATTTAGTCCGAGTTGTGGCGATGGAAAGGAGAAATGAAAAAGTATTTGTGGGAAAGAAATCCCACTTAGTCTTTGACTTTCAGTTTGACGTTCAGTTTGTCAAACCTGATTTATTTAAATGTATTTTAATATATTAAATTTCATTCATTTAAAAAATAAACAAAAAAAAATTTAAATAATTGAACTAAAGTATAAAATGTTCCAAATAAATAAATTTATTAAATTAAAATAAATTTAAATTAAACCTATATGTCTGTATTGCTAGGACTGAACATTTAACTACATTTTTATAAAAATAAGGAAATAAAAACTAAATTAAAATAAAAAATTAAACTGGAAAATTTGTTATTGTTAATGAATAAATAGTTTCAATTCAGCTTTATTTGTATTGTACCACTTCACAACATCTCAGGACACTTTACAAACACATCAGTTCAATCCAATTCATAACTAGAAACAGCTATTATTGAAATAATAGCAACTGTGAATGCTCATTTATTGAACCATACTGAATAATTAAAAGAAATTGCATAAATATAAGAAATTGGGGGGAAAAAAAAAAAAGCACAAATGACATTTTTTCAAATTGCCCCCATGAACTCTTGTATTGAAGCACACTGACTTACTACACCACTAGTACTTAGTTGCACCTTGGAAAAAGCATTGAAATTTTTTCCAATTGGGATGGGCATGCCTTTTTGTCACTTCCAGCAGGGTGTAATTAGCGGGATTGCAAAAACATGTGCAAGGTTGAACTAAACTCCAGTGAACATGTGAAAGACTTTGTTCAATGTGAAAAACTTTTTTAAATGTGTTTAAGATTTATTGTAATCTTGAAATGTTGCAGGGAGCATTGTTGGAATTAATCCTTCATATTTAACTGGGACATTTGCAAATAAATTCCTTTGCTCCTTGAAGTGCGCGGCTGACACCAATAGTTCACATTGAGCAGCCTGCAGAACTGCACACCATCACACAAGCAACAGACAACAAATGACAACGGAGCTAGCTGTTAAATGCTGCATTGAAACCCCTGCCTTGTATGTGCACTTGTGTACCGGTGCACAAAATGGACCAATCGCTGAGCTGACTTCCGTTTTGTCCAACAACTGGGGAGGATTTTAACATTTGGCAAAAATGTGAATAACTTCAAGTTTACATGTTAGAAAGACCTAAAGTCATGGTACATATCTCCTGAATGAGCTGAACAGTTTGGTATTTGAATGGTTGACGTGAGGCAAAAGGTGTAGGAGTAGCAGCATGCCAAACATTTTGCAGGAAAGACAATGGGGATGGTTACTTGATGAACCGGACACTGCAAACTGGTGCAGACCCCGTTGAAGCAGTTTTCAGCTCACTATGCAAGAACTGACCAATCACTGTGCTGAGTTTTTGCAACATCCAATGCACAGTGGGTTTGAAAGACTGTCATCCAATCACAAGGCTGAATTAATTTTTTACAAAATGCTAAATATCTCAAAAACTACAAAGATTTGAAACAAACAAAAGTCGTAGCACACATCTCCCGAAGGAGCTGCAGGGTTTGAGATGCTAATGATTGAAGTTACCTGAACGGTGCAGGAGGGGTAGCGCGGCATAGTTTGGAGGAATAATAATAAAAATGGCCATGGGCATTCACATTAATAATAAATAGCCTACCTAAAAAAAAAAGTTGCTGATTAAAACAAATGTCACATTGCTAAACATGATTGGATAACCAGCTTGTCCTGCAGATAATGATGGAATAAGTCAATCCCTCACAGCGTGTTGTCAACTACCACCAGACTTCAGCTAAAGAAAATCGTTCAGAAAAGAAGGAACAAGATTTCTCCCTCTGTCTGAAACTGAAAGCAACACATCTGAACCACAGAGAATCCAAATAAACTACATTCAACTGGATGATCAACGCTGGGCAAACTGGTGTTTTACATGATCTAGATAAATGATTCTGGAAGCAGAGATCTCTCCATTTTCTTTTTGCAGCTTCATCACTGTTGTAGTTTCTTCTCAAGCTTAGTTTTCGGGACACTCCGTCCTTCTTCTACGAAACAACCATCAGCATTAGTTCTGACGCTGCTCCATTTATTCACTTCAAATTTCCAGCTTGTTCAAAGGACTAACTCTCCAAACCTTATCTGCTCCATCTGATCCAAAAAAACCCTTCCTGCTGAGCAATTCAAAACTATATAACTTAAAAAGTTAACCTCACTTCACTTGAGTCTGATTTTTATCATTTTATTTATTTGTGATAAATACAATGGTCCTGTCAGTTAGCATGTAAAGTAAGACAGCTTAAAGTCAGCCTTGTGTCTCAACTCACTTTTGACCAAATCTTTAGTTACTCAGTCATGACTTTGACCGTAATAATTAAACAGAAAACTTATGCAGTTAAAATGAAAGAAGCCTCCAAACAGATCATTATCTTACTTTCTCATGGATGGCTCTGCGGTTGGATGGCTGAACCAGGACTTTGACACCATCGTTGGTGAGCTCTTTGACATGGCGTGGGGCCAGCGGTGCCCGTCTTTCCCAGGGGTTGACATCTTCCCGTCGGATGGCCATGACAGCCCTGTAGTGTTCATAGTGTCGCTGACCTGTGAAGCAGCTGGACTTCCTTCTACCATGGTGACCGAGGACTCTGAACATGTCTTCGCCTTCCCAGCTCTGGACAGAGAGAGAGAAACAGATTACTACCTACAGCATGGTTTCATCTGACACATTTAGTCTGTTCATTAAAGCTACTGAATTGAAGTTTACTTGTTTAAGGCCAAGCAATTCACTTTAAAATGTGGATGAGTGGATGTTTTTCATCTTTAATGAAAAGTAGATTGGACAAGTTGCTGATGCTTTTATTTACAAATACATTTAGACCATTGAGGCGGTCCATTAAAGCTTTTTTTTTTTGGATAGTACTTTTTTGTCAATTTCTTTCTGTATTTCTCTTCACTCCTTATTCATATGTTAAATTACAATTCAATAATATTTGGAAAAGAAAAAGAGCACTTTTTATACACGTGAAGTCGGATGCGCATCTGAACTCGCCTTACCAAGTTGCTTCAAGAGTGTAAACATGTTAAATGGCAACAAATGTGCATTTCTGTAATAGTTTTAAGTTCCTCTTTTGGCCTCCTCAGATCCCTAACAGGAATTCTGACTGGGATTTGCTTCCTAATCATCCCAACTCCCAAGGTGGGACGCACTTGTGAAAGTTATGACTGAGGTCAGGGAATTTGCGCCGGTAAAACTTATTAAAAGGAAATTACGATACAGTTTGTGATATTAAATGAGACATAATAATGATAAGCACTTAATAGCATTAATATCAAAGTAGTTAAGGCTGAACTTAGTGACCTTTTGCTTTACATAACACTGTGTGCAATTCTTTAACTATAATTAAATGGTGCAGATGCTCATTTTCACTCCCAACAACCAATACAATTAGTTTTTTGTTTTTGTTTTTTTTTTTAAAATACAGATAGTTTCGACCTCGTCCTAGCATTACCATATGGATAAGTTCCGGGGTCTGGTTGACAATGTCACAATGATCTCTTTCCACTGAAGCGCAGCCGCGGTCTCCGTGCGGCACGCGCAACAGCAACTTCAGGGTCAGACCCACCTGTTTTTAACCGGTTGCTGTTCGGCTTTCTGTCTCCGGGAAAAGAAACGCAGTGATAAGTTCACAATCAGTCCAGGATAGTCACTCTGTGGAGGAATGAGCTGCAGCCTGCAACTTACAGAGCGCTGCTGGGCGTGCGCAAAGAGTATGGCGAGCCTCTTCCGGTTACACATTCAAAATAAACTACAAAATAAAGGAGACAGTTCGTATGGATTTTTATTTACGGTTCAGGTGTTTATGTTACTCGCTATATAATCAGGGTCGGATTAAAAGTGCAGAGGCCCCTGGGCCCAGAGTCCAGACTCAGAGGAACCCAAGGACATAACTCACCTTGTCAATGAATCAGGTGCAACCCAACATGGAGAGACCGGTAATGTCCAAGATCAACTTCATGTGTCCCACTAAGTATTAGCAACTTGCCTTGTTCCACATGCGCTGTTATTTGTAGTTGACATGTTTAGTTGCATTTTTAGTTGCAGTTTAGTGGCTGTAATTATTGTTTCTTGCCCCTCTATTACTTTATTGTTCTATTGGCATATTGAACTTTGGCATGTTCTAATGTACATTTTATTTGCCTTGATAGGGAAAACATACACTGTATTCGCTATTGAACATTAATTACAATAGCTTTATAAATTTACTTCTGTTTCATCCTTAAACCTGCAATGTTTGGATCATTTTCAGTTTGGCCCTTGGAGGCAAAAAGTTTGGGCAGCTCTGCACTAGACACTGTGGTTTAACTATCTGGCTTTTATGTACATTTCGTTTCATGTCCAAACTGCTGGTGTATACCCTACATGGGCCCCTGGGCATGTGCCCGTAATGCCCATTGGATAATCCGGCCTTGTATATAATACACACGTGTTCAGCAAATATTTATGGCTAAATAAAGTTTACATAAATAAAATGTATTCTGACTGAAACCAGTCTGATAAAGCAGCTACTTCGTCTCCGCGCTTCTGTGGTGAGTAATTTACCGTGTTGGAAGTTACACTTATTTTGAAGGAGCAGCCACCTTCTCCCGGTTTTATAGTTTAACGGGGCTACCCGAGGTTGCTTCGTCTTTTCTGGGAAATCTGTTAAATGGTGGGAATTTCCCAGCTTTGTATTTGCAGATTAAATAATGCTGAGTTGGCGTTCATTTACAGTTGAGGTTGCTAGACGTTCAATTCCCGTGGATCTGCGCGGATGACACCCAATAAGCACTCACAGGTGCAAAACTAGCACCGGTTTATAATCCCCATCCACGGAATAAGGAGACCTCATGTTCCCTGTTTGGGTTCGCATCATTTGTAGATCACGCGACTCGCCGGGTGGGCGGAGTTTCCGCTCCTTAGCATCAGCTGCATGACACTTCAGATCCGATGGATCAGTAAACAAACTGGTGGGGGAAAAAAATCATTGTTGATTTTGTATTAATTCTAAATAAGAGGTTTATGTGGGGTGTCGCTCTGACCTCCGGACAGTTCCTCCATCAAAAAGGAAAGTTGTATTTTGCCATTTTCCCGTTGGGCGTCACTGGGACATGCCGGTTTGGGGGTGTCATCATTATCACCTGATCCAGGTTGGGATGTGACAGACATCCATCCATATGAATAAATGCGTTTTCAATGGAATTGCTTTTATCTGCTGTCCTATAAAAAATAAATAAATAAATAAAAAAAAAAAAGGTTTATTTAGGTTTGTTTCCACTTAAGGTCCGAATTGTCTCTTTCAGGTCAAATGTTGTGTCAGTTGTTGTTTTTCATGTCTTTTTTGTTTATTGGGTCATTTTTCTCTTAAAGAATTATTGTCCTGCCGTCAGTGCTCAAAATAATCCACATTTAATCTTTTGAGCATAAAATCTGTGCGGTGTTGGTTTGCAGTGAAAATCAGTGATATTGTGGGGATGGCCAATACGGCCCTCCAAAACCGCAGTCCTGCAGGTGTTGAGGAGGTTCTCTGCTGTAACACACATCAGACTTAAAGTCAAACTCTGCACAAACCTGTTCATTTCCCACCTATTTATGTCAGGTGTGGCAGCAGCGGTACACTTTCAGGAGCGTGTCCTGAGGAGAGGAGTTGGTCCTGTACCATGTATTCAAGCATACTTTCCGCATTTAATGGCAAATTAGTGTGATTAGGACGACGAATGGAGTAAACCCGGACTGCCTGATTGCATAAATAAATAGTCAAATATTATTTTCTGTTCTCTTTCCTTTAAAAAAAAAAAGCACATTAAATATCCTTGTAACGTAATTACAACTTCACAGAGAAAGTTTTGGTAAACTCTCTTTTCACCGGTTACAAAAAAAAAGATTTAAAAAAAAAAAAAAAAAAAAAAGCATTACCCCCTTAACCCAACCACCCCAATTTAAGCCGCAAAGTCCTCCTCTCCTGCTCTCTTTCCAGGGTCATCGCCCAGTTGACGGAAAACGAGCGGACCCAGACTGTAAACTGACCATCAGGGACGACGTGGGGGACGTCAGTTTTTTTAGCCAATCGGCTTGCAGAGCTGAGGATCGACCTCCCACACCAAGAGGACAAGACTGATCCTGTAGCTGTTGAGAGTCGAGCTGTGTTCATGCTCATGGGAGAACTCACGGAGATGTAAGAAGGCTGCTGTCAAGTTAAGACATGTATTTTATTCCTATCAACGAGATGGATTACAACAGGCTCATGAGAACTAAAATAAAAACAATAAAACAAATCATATCGTGATGAGGATGAGGAATTTAAAGGACATGTTTCCCTCAGAGACTTTGGTGACTGAAGCATAAATGGAAATGAAAGTTTGTTTACTTTTTGTACATGAATAATTAAAAACGTGGTCTGGCATTCAGGAATGTAAATAAAACAGAAGTGTTTGATCACAACTAAGTTATTTAATAAAGTCTGCTTTCACACCAGCAATAAATAAGAAGAAGATCAAGATAATAACTAAAATACCGTTTATAAAATCAGAATATCTTTATTGTAATTTAAACCAGTAAAAAAAAAAAAAAAAATTCCATGGTTTTGAGAATGTATAAAAGGTTAAATGTATTTACAAGAATTAATTAGAATAAAATCACCTTCAGCAAACCATTCAACACTGTTACACATAAAACATTTCAAATGTGAGGTGGTCTTGCCACGATGTCTACAGGAAAAAAGCTGCTTCCCAGTCTGTGGTCATGCTCCTGTATCTCCTGCCTGATGGCAGCCGTTGTGACAAGGGTGTGAAGAGTCCTTTAAAATGTTTTTATGTTTTGGTGACTCAAGGGAGAGAGACAGTAGAGGAAAACTGACGATCTCCTGGGCAACCAAATTCAAAAGTAAAGACAGGAAGGTAAGGAGGTCCTCCAGAGGTCTGGACCCACCGCTGCAGGACTAATGAGATAGTGCAGGTTCACCTCAGCTGACCCTTTAACCATGAACTTTAACAACGCAGAAGGACAAAAAGATTCTTATCTTGAAAAAGCTGCCTTCCCCCTGAATCCAAGCTGAGACTTGTTTCCACAATGAAACAGGAGACGAATAATAAGTGAAGGCTCTGCTTCCTGTTCTGCATTCAGGAATTTAAATAAACCCAAATGTGCAGAAAGAGAGCTGGTGTGTTGAATACATACACTGCAAGGTGGAATTACAACGGAGCTTGCATGAGAAAAAGAAAATTGAATTCTCTCCTGGATTTTATGCCACAGAAGAGGAAGAACAATAATATTGTTGTATTGCCGATCAGCTGGAGACTTACAAGACAATGGATGGGTTAGTCCAGGAGTGAGAAATGAAAGAGACCTGGATATTCCTCATGCTGCTGGTGATAGCACAGAAAGAATATGGTCCTATAGAAACTTGTTTGTGTGGGTTCAATGTGTCCTGGTCAAATATGGGTTCTTCAATAGGTAAAAATATTGTCATCCAAAGCTAGAGAATGTCTCTCTGAGACAACTGGGTCCACAAAGAATTTAGTCTTCATTTAAAATGTGATCAACAAGACCAAATTGTCACTGAGTGGTAGTTTGGGTTGGCATGGTAGAGTCGAGTCAAGTGAGTGTTTTTGTAGCATGTCAGACCCTCGCCAGGTCAGCAGGGTTCAACCAAAGTGCCTAGCGTAGCGCCAAACTAGACAGAACCAGAAATACTTTATTAATCAGGGAAATTGATGCGTAGCATACAGTGAGACAAAAGGAGATTGAAAATAGAGAAATAGGAGTGAAGTTTCAATAAAATGGTGGGATTAAATAAAACAGAAATAATTAAAGTAAGAAAAAAGCTGAACGATAATGCAGTGTAGTTCCAGAGCCGACCAGACTGATGTTTGTTGGCATTGTTTTAACTTTTCAGCAGAGTTAACGGTAAAGTGAAATAACTAA
Source organism: Telmatherina bonti (assembly GCF_933228915.1). Taxonomy (NCBI): domain Eukaryota; kingdom Metazoa; phylum Chordata; class Actinopteri; order Atheriniformes; family Telmatherinidae; genus Telmatherina; species Telmatherina bonti. Next base: position 14,514,697 of record NC_136620.1, on the reverse strand, counting down.
ACTGAGGCGGGGTGTTTTCTCTGAGACTTTCCTCGGTCCCGAGATGTGACTTTCAGTCAGTGGGACGATTCAGTTTGAGTTGGAATGACACGTTTTTTAAGCCCTGTTTCCACCAAGCAGTCTGTTGTGTTTTCACAGTAAACAACTGGTCGGAGCTGATTTTGTGACCCTTTTATTGGAGTCCCAATCACACTGTCTGACCTGAAAGAATGGTGTCTTACACACTGTAATCCATTGATTGGTCAAAAGAACCATACCTTGGAACAAAAATACACTTTTTTTTTTTTTTTTTTTTTTTTTTTTGTTTAAAGCCACACGGCAAGAACAAGGAAGACAAACTGCTAGTTATCCACCATGCTCCTGCTTTATTTCTGGGTTGGATTTTCTTTGTTATTATTCATTTCTAATTAATAACAGTTTTAATTGCAATATCCATCCATGGATAAGTAAATTTCATTTCATTCAAAGAAGGTGTAGCAGCATTAAGCTCAGTATGCAGCTTATATCCTGTCCTGCCTAACCAAACCGTAAAGAACCGTCCCGTCCCGAGCCAGACTCCTTGGTGGAAAAAGGGCTTTTGGATCTTTATATAATGTAATAGGTCCATAAGAGGATGGTATAGGATGATTAAAGGAGAGCTTATGTCACACAATACAGTTTACTGGGAACAGCTCCAGACTCACTTTGTATTTATTCTTTTTAAAGGTTTTAATAAATACACGTCATCTACAGGTGAAATGTTACTGCACTTCCTGTGATTGGGCGTTTTTTACAGCAGGGGTGCTTTTTTCAGCACAACACCGTTTTGCTCTTCCCACATCACTTCCTGTCATACAGTTTAGATGCAGAAGTAAAATTCTCACAAACTATTTCAAAAGCCCAAATAGTGTATTTATAAGTGTGTTTTTACATGTTTTAACTTTGGTTCCCACAATATTTTTCTGCTCTAACCTGCAACATGGACTGTAAGTCATCCACATGGGGAAAATTCATATTGTCCAGCCAGATATATTCATAAATGGCAAGACTGCTGTACCAGTTTGCACCACTATAAATATTCCAACCACTCTGTTTTGTGAATGGGACAAACTAATTTCATTGTTTATTTGGAAAGACATGGAGGATCATGCAGAGCACCTTACTATGAGAGGTGGCATGTCACAAACTAACCTTATAAATGATTAATCTTTCAGGTATTTGCTGTTATGATGATTTTTTTTTCTTAAAGAAACTTGGAAAATAGGAGTTTATGGAACCCAGTAAAATAATAAAGTTAATGGTAAATGTATATAATGGAAGGGATAATCTATCATTTCAAAACTAAATCTTAGAATAACCAATAAATGTGACAATGTGTGTGTTTTCTATCTTGCTTGATGTATTGGCACGAGTTTATTTTTTAGTTTTGTATTACTTATTTTATTACTTTTATTACTTATTACTCCCAAATAAAAATGTATACAAATTCAGTGGAATCTACATGCTGGAGAAACTGAAGGGATGCTGAAGCAAAGCATTACAACAGTTTTTGCAGCTGGCAGAAATGAAAGTGAACACGTGGGGATCTGTGGCAGATCCTGCAGACATGCACCCCTCCTTATTCTGGATGAAATAGCAGGTAATGATAGGTACCTTTTGAAAATAATGATATGGCAGCAATAAGAGCCATTGGCTGTAAATAGTTACAGACTGATCCACCTACAGAGAAGAATTCACTGAAGGTCTTGAAAGAGATTCACAACATGGAGAAACTGACTTTTCTGTTCATACTGAAAAAATAAAACATGATGCAATGTTGGAAAAATGGACAATAATGGACTTTATGAAATGAGGAATAGAAGGTGGTGTGTTTGTTTTGTTTAGATTTTTTCCTTTTCCTTATACCATTACTTTACTTTAAACACTCCTGGAGATTTTTTATCATTTGCTGCACTTTTGAAATATGCTCTGTGTTTTTCAGGAATGTGGATTCAGGATTGGCTACACCATGTAAGGAGCGTGGCTCCAGTGCCTGTTGTGTGATCATTTACACATGTTATTTTTTAATATTCTTTTGGAAGTAACTATTTAGGTGCATCGCTGTTACAGCTTTAGTGGCTTTTTTTTTTTTTTTTTTTTTTTTTTTTAAATATATTATGTTTCTGTAAAAATCTTAATGAAATTTAAGTTAAAAAAAAAAAAAAAAAAAAGAAAGATGAGCCTTGAGTGACTGAGATAAAACTAGGTTATGTCCAACTGTATCCCACACAGCCCATCTTCCTAACTTTCTACATCTTTTTCACTACTCCAGGTTTAGATGTAGAAGGAGTTATGTCGGCGTGTCCTTCGCTGCGACAGTAGTTCAGTTCCACTGGAGCAGCAACACGTGGCATTTTGACATTTATTGGAAATGAGAATCAATTTTGTGTAAAACTTGACAAGAATCCTGATAACTTTAAAGTGTTGGCAGTAACATCCTGTTAACATGAACATCATGGGAATGCTCCAGATTTCTCAATTCAGTTTAAAATGAATGAATGAATTTTTACAGCCTGTTAAGACCATTAAAAATAAAGAAAAATATTGGAAAGTCTTTATGTTGACAAAATCTGTATTCTATTGTAGAAACTCAAGACAAGCACAAGGTGGCACAATCATGTGCAGGAATGCCTCGGTTCTCGCCTCTCAGTCTTTCTCTTCCCATTTGAAGTGGATCATTTTCCCTTCATTTAGGTGATCAGGCTTTTTTTTTAGACAGCTTTTCCTGGGAAGTCAGTTGTCAGTGTAATTAGTGACTGCAGCCATCATGTGAGACCAAAAGAGCCGCAATATTCAAAAGTACCAGCATGTGTGGTGGACTCATGGGAAATTTTATATTGTTTAAGGCAACATCTGAGATCTGCTTCTGAGCTGATAGGCAAAAAAAAAAGAAAGAAAAAAGAAAAGGTTCAGCGCAGAGTTGAACCAATCAGACATTTCTAGCTTCCCTGAGTTATTTCTTTCCTTTAAAACGACCCCTAAGAGAACTGTCAAGGACAGTCCCAGTCACTTCTTATTGATTCCCTGGCAAGTGGGGGTACCGATACACTGGTGTGATGTTACTAAAGGGTCTGAGCCCAGTGGTTGCCATGGTAAATACAATGATGTTATCATGAAAACTGACTTGGCTTCTTTCAGAGAAGAGGGGAACAGTTCTGTGTTGGTCTCTCATGTAAATAATCAGCAGTCTGGCGGAGAACAATTCTCTTTACGTATCAATAATCATGCAGGGGTTCATTCATAAAAAGGAGTTGAAAATTATCTTTTTCTATGCATAGAAAGTTATGTTTTAATTCTCAACTTCCATTTTATTGGGGGAAAAAAAGGTAGACAAGCTGGGAAGGGTGCCAGAATATGTGGGACTCTAATGCAACCTTAATTAAACTGATCTGACCCAAAACTGATTGGTCTAAAGAATCATAACTTCAGGTAGAATTCTGCAATCAGAAAATAAAAATAGACCATGTTTAAATATACAGTGTTTTTTGTTGTTGTTTGTTACTTTTTTTTTTGTTCAAAGCATCAGGCCAAGAAAAAAGAACAAACTGCTGAATGTCCACCTTCTTCCTTCATGTTGTTCTTTCCATTTCAAGGCAAGTGTATTTGTACGGCACATTTCATGTGTACATAGAATATGTACATAGAATAATAAAAGCATTACTGATGATGCAAAGAAAGCATGAAGACGTAGTGAAAGGCAGCTACAAACGGCACAAATCTGTCACGTTTATGGGTTTAACGGTGTCTATGTTTGGTGAAAGTGTCCACGGGCAGTTTGTTCCACTTGTTTGCACATTAACAGCTAAATGCTGCTTCTCCATGTTCAGTCTGGACTCTGGTTTGGAGTTTACCTGTGTAAACGTGTGTTCTGGACCTAAATTTTAGCAAATATTTTGGAAATGATGGTTTTAAAGTCTGACTGACGGAAACAAATGTGGAGATTTTAAATGGTGTGATGTGTTCTGTTTAGCAGCAGCATTCTGGATGAGCTGCTGTTCCAGCATTATGTATTGGAGCTGACACATCTATCTCTATCTGGCTGATTCACAGCTAAGGGTAGCCCTACGGTTGGATGTGGAAATCCCACCCTGAGCTGGACCCCTCGGTGGAAATGGGGAGGTTGTTCCCCACGATGATGCAACAGGAAGATGATGCAGAGGAGCTTCTGTTAAAACATTTGTTTTATGAAAAGTCTTCCTGTTTTGGTGTCAGTATAAATGGATCCACATCAGAGAGAAGCTGATGGAAATCGCTCTGCAGGTCAGCAGAAAGCAGAATAAAGCAGCACCTCTCACCAACATGAGAATCCTCTGTAAGATTTGCTGCTTGGTTCTCACATCATTTCAATCAACAACCAGATTTCTAACAAGGGGTTGGACCGAAAACAGGTCCGTTTGGTTCGGTAAATCCTGATCTCTATTGCCTTTCCACAGCCTCTCCACTGGTAGACGAGGCACAAGTCAGAAAGTGACGTATCTGCTTTGTAATAGCATGATGTCATAGCAGTGTGACACCTTCCTTGAATTATAACAAAAAAAAACAACAACAACAAGATGATACAGAAACACAGGAGGAGACAGGTGGACATCCAGTTTTTCATTCATTGCATGTGGCTTCAAAGAACAAAAATCCAGTGTGTATTTAAACATGTTCATGTTTTGTTGGTATTGCAGTTTCACGTGGGATGCAGTCATTCTCTCCACCAATAGGTTGCAGTGTCTCAGTTCCACCCAACAGGGTGGGAGGCTTGGGGGAGGCTTTGAGTTTGCATGTTCTTCTGGATTCTCCGGCTTCCTCCCACCGTCCAAAGACACACACATTAGGTTAATTGGTTTCTCTAAATTGCTCCTAGGAGTGAGGGTGAGTGGTTGTTTGTCTCTGTGTGGCCCTGCGATGGACTGGCGAGCTGTCCAGGGTGTACGCTGCCTTTCGCCCAAAGACTCCTGGGATAGGCTCCAGCTTCCCGTGAACTTTCATTGGACTAAGCAGTTAGGATAATGAAGGAATCAGACCCCATCAGAAGGTCCCTCAACAGTTTTGCTTCTGGTTATGCCAACAACTCAGTCCTGGACTGTGCTGGATCTGATGGTGGAAGCGGGGGTAAGGTCTCAGGAAGTCCAGTGAAAATGCTGTGTTTGCATTGCCACCACTGCAGAACATCTCTGCAAGGTTTCCAGCATCATATTGAAATCCACCCAGTCAGCACCAATGGCTCACGGTTCTGCACAAGTACAGAAAAAAAAAAACACACAAAAACGCATTTTCATTCTGAATATAGCTGGACACGACGCTCGTCTTCGCCTAGAGGAAAACACTAGGGTGGGAAAATTACTTTTATTATCAAGTAATAACACAACTTATGGCCATTATGAGAGTTTATTTGTTTTTGTAACTTGTTGACATGAAGAAAAAGGCATAACCAGGATTTTCCTTTGAGATCTTGGTGTAAATTCAGTTCATTTTTAAACAACAAAATACAATAAAATCTGACTTAACACAAGTTTCTGTGTCTCTCTGCTGCGTAATCTTCTGATCAGTCCCATCCTCTTCATCGGTCTCACATCCTGAGATTAATCCGCAGAATGAATTATCAGTCATGTCTAATGGCGTCAGAAACGACCATCTCTGTGGCACAGTAAGTGACTAATGACCAGAGGGCAGTCCATTGTTCCTGGTCCAGCATGAGCTGAAAAAGACAGAAGTGTGTCGTCCAGTCAGGGCAAATGTCCAGGCCAGAGTTGGTCCCAGATCCAGAGCCAGAGGGGAACAAAGAGAAGCTAAGTCTGGATCTTCCTTCTGTACTTCCTGCAAGTCGGAGCATCAACATTTCTTCAGATCTGGTCTCACTTTATTAAAATTAGATGATAATCATGTTTCACTCATCACTTAAAATATTCAGGCTGAATGCAACAATAATGCACAATATAAGCTGTATGATTTGATTCTCAATAAAGAGTTCATGTAAAAAATACTTTTAAAAGTAAAAATGATTGATTGAAGGAAACTTCAGCCATTTGTTTTCCCTTTTTTTATTATTATTATTGACGTAACAAAAGCACAACACTGAGGAAACAACAGATGTGAGAAGAGAAAATGTGTGCACGTTTTCATAAAAAGGGTCAAACTTGAAGATTTGGCAAACTTCTTGACTGTGCAGGAGAAAAATGAGGATCTAGTTGTAACGGAGGAGTTAGGGGATAAAAAAAATACTTGCTTGTGGCAACAATAAATTTTCTGATTTACCGTATTTACCTGATTCAAACGGGAGAGGGGGGGGGTGGGGGGTGGGGGGGTGTGAACGATCACCGAGGGAACAAATACACAACATACATCAGATTCAAGCCTTTATTCATTTATGGAGCCAATGAATAAAGAATAAAGAGTGATGGAATACACAAATATCAATTAAAAAATGTCCTCCCTGATGTCTCGAGACCCTGTGAGGAGTGGAGTTTAGTTCATGGAGCGATGACAAGGGCTACGGGAGGACGCTTTTTCTTTTCGTTTTTTGGTGAACTGCGATGAAGGGGGCAGAGTCATGGTTCAGGTCCTTCAGGGCTGAGGGGGGGACTGCGCCCCAGTAGGGTCATGCAGCTTCCTCACATGTTTCTTCAGGTCAAAGTTCCTGCAGAAGCCTTTCCCACAGGTGGGGCAGGTGAAGGGCTTCTTGTCATTGTGCGTGTGCATATGGAAGGTGAGGTTGTACACCTGGTGGAAAGCCTTGCTGCAGATGGAGCATTTGAACTGCTTCTCGCCGCTGTGTGTCAGCTTGTGGTTCTTGTAGTTTCCTGCAAAGAACGAGAGGATTAGAAATAAAACCAGTCAAGGTTTAATGACACAATAAATTCCTTTATAGCACATGAGAAGCCAAACGTTACAAGGCTTTTTTTCAACTCTGCACACCTCAAACTTTCTGTAAAAAGCTCTGAGTTCATCTGCAGAAATACTGTGATTACTCTGCAGCTGTGTGGTGTATGACTGATGGACAGCTAAGTGGGAACTGGTCAGTCAGTTGGTGAGATGGTGCAGAAAAAAATCGCCTTAAACACAAACAAAACAGATGATTGTTGAATTTAAGGAGAACAAGAATAAATCTATCTTCATCCAGGAAGTGAAGGTGGAGGTGGTGAAAGAATACAGAAAAAATGGGAGTTCAGCTGGATAACAGACTCAACTGGAAAAGAAACAAGAGAGGACAGAGCCAACTCTGTTCTGAAAACATTTAGATCCTGCAGGGTTCAATTAGCTTTACAGCCATCTGTTGGAGCAGCAGCAACAGAACTGAAGGCCCGACAATACTGAAACTGCTGAGAGGGTTAGCTCCGCGTTGGAAACTCTGGAGCTGCCGATGGAGCAAAACGGTTGTAAAAGCACTTTCCTGCAGCAGAGCAACAGAGGAGGCCAATCCTGTCGACATTTATCATCACTAACAATGATGGGGAACACGACATTGCTCCATTACCGCAAGAATAATAAAGCATGATTCTATCCTTTTCTATTATATTCTATTGAACAATCAGCCATGTGTGTCAATATATATATATATATATATATATATATATATATATATATATATATATATATATATATATATACACACACTATTCACAAAAAGTTAGGGATATTCAGCTTTTGGGTGAAATTTCACAACAAGCCTAAAATGCATTCAAACCTGTACAGGTGAACTTAATGTGATCTTCTCTAAGCTTTTAAATGCACATGTCCAACTGTTAAATGTTTCAATAAATTTTGCACAAGTTGCTGTTCTCTAACAAGGAGCTTAACGGCAAAAATCACGGCAGGTGTGTGATCCTTGAATTGACCAATAAATGTCCTGGTTCAATTAGAGCTGGTGTTTAAACAGTTGTCCTCATCATGCTGTTCACATTTTGACATCATGAGACCAAGACGACACCTAACAATGGAACAACAGTCCCTTGCCATTGCGATGCTTCAAACAGGACGTTCTCAGACAGAAGTGGCCACTGAGCTTGGAGTGTCACAGAGTGTCATCAGCAGGTTGCAACAGAGATATGGAGAGACTGGAAGAGTCACAGAAAGGCCTAGAAGTGGACGTCCTTTGGCCACATCCCGTGCTGATGACCGCTACATTGTGAACACTGCCCTGAGAAACCGGATGATGAATGCCACTCAACTCCAGGCACGTTTAAGAGAGGTGAGAGGCACCCAAGTGTCACGTCAGACCATTCGAAACCGTTTACATCAGCGTGGTCTGCGTGCTAGACGACCTGCACGGGTACCTGACCACACCACCAGGCACAGGCATCATCGTCTTGCATGGGCCAGGGAGCATTTACGCTGGACGAGGAACCAGTGGGCCTCAGTGCTGTTTTCTGATGAAAGTCGATTCACACTGAGCAGAAATGATGGCCGGCAACGATGTTGGAGACGTCAGGGAGAGCGCTATGCATCAGCCACTGTTGTCACCAGGCGAGCTTTTGGTGGTGGGGGTGTTACAGTGTGGGCAGGGGTGTCCACTTGGTACAGAACTGCCCTACACTTTGTGAATGGTACAGTGACAAGCCCATACTACCTGAATAACATCATTAATCCAGTGATTGTGCCCCTACATGAACAGCACAGGCCTAATTTCATCTTCATGGACGACAATGCTCCTGCTCATCGAGGCCGCATCATCAGGGAACGGCTGTTGGAGACTGGTGTACCTCAAATGGAATGGCCTGCACTCTCTCCAGACCTGAATCCCATTGAAAACCTGTGGGATCAGCTGAGCCGTCGTGTAGAGGCTCGAAACCCTGCACCCCAGAACCTCAATGACCTGAGGGCTGCCCTTCAAGAAGAGTGGGATGCCATGCCTCAGCAGGCAATAAGTTGCCTTGTGAACAGCATGAGACGTCGTTGTCAAGCTGTAATTGATGCTCAAGGGCACATGACGAGATATTGAGACGTTCACATTTTTTGTTGTGGTGTAACTACCATTGTTGTTACCTTTTGTGTTGAATGAATTTATTTAGATGAGGAAATCAGTAGTGCATCCTTCTACTTAAATGTCTTACTTTTATGATATTATATCACTGTAGCATGAACATATTGCATTTTCCATAAATTTCACCTGAAGGCCAAATATCCCTAACTTTTTGTGAGTAGTGTATATATATATATATATATATATATATATATATATATATATATATATATATATATATATATATATATATATCAACAATAAAAACTGTATTTTGTCCAAAACACTTCAACTCGGCAAGATGAAAACAATAAAAAAAAGAAGAAGGTATTAACAGGAATAATAAATATTTATTTTTGGCATAACCAAATCCACGCAGGGATCGTTATTCAGTTTTTTTCCACAATTTTTTCTTTTTAATACATGTTTGTCATTAGTCTTTAAAACAAAAAGTGCTCTACCACGCAGTACAGCAGGCTCTGAAAGGGTTAACTTCCTCACCTTTCTGATGGAAGCCTTTCCCACAAAACTCGCACACAAACGGTTTGTATCCCGCGTGGATGCGCGTGTGCGTGTTGAGGGTGGAGCTGCGATTGAAGGCTTTCCCGCACTGGTTACACTTGTGAGGTTTTTCCTGGGAAAAATAATCAATCAAATAAAAAAAATAAAAAATCACTGTGAATCTTTCAGAAAGCTTGACTCGTGCAAAGGAAAAGCAGCGAGGCCTGCGGGAGAGTTTTCTTTTTCTATTTGTTTTTTCTTTTTACTTACTTCTATTGGTATTTCAGGTGAAGTATGCCTGAAATGTTTCTTATGAGCTTTCAGGTGAGAAGTAGTTAAATCTGAACGTCACACAGGGAAGTTTTCTTTCCTCTGGTATTTTGACGCATTTAAAGACAAACTGTATCTGAGACAGACTGCGTTAAAAACCCAGCAGGGTCTGGATTTCTTTTAATAAAATGAATGTCCATCTTCTGAACCGTCTGTATTTACTGCCGGGCTGAGAGGCGGGAAGACCCAGGATAGGTCCGGCCCATGCAGAGGCGCGCGAGGAGCCAGTTTTAAACAAACATGTTTGTCTAAAAAACTCAGAGGAGCGATGCACGAGGCGAACAAAGACCCCATGTGATGCAGGGAAAAAAAGCTCACCCTCAAGATATTTTTCTTTTTTTTAAAAAAAAAAAAATTTTATTTCTTAAAACTTACACAGAAACAGGTAAATAAATATTAAATGATGCTTTCTAAAAAATATCTGAGAGAAATTCATTGGACAGATTTAATCAACGGACCAAAAGGGGGAAAAAAATGATCAAGACAAAGCAACGCACTGTCAAATAAACTGGAGGCTTCAAGGAACCTGAACTCATATTTATCTGACAAATAGTTCAATAAATCAAAAAGATTTAAGATAAAATAAAATAAAATGAAGTAGTTTTAGAATGAAAGAAATCTAAAAAAATCCATAAAAGTCTTCTGCAGCTCACCTGAGTGTGGATGATTTTATGTCTGCACAGTGTGCTGGCCTGTCGGAAGCCTTTACCGCAAACTTTGCACACAAAAGGCCGCGCGCCGGTGTGCACCGGCATGTGGCGGGTGAGATTGTAGTGTGCGTTAAACACCTTAAGGAGGGGGAAGAATATGTTATGAAAAAGATTAGAACAAATAAATAATAATTACTTTCACTACCATCACGACTACTAGTAGTAATCATATAATAATAATAATAATAATAATAATAATAATAATAATAATAATAATAATAATAATAAAAGAAAAATAAAAGCATTTAATTTTCATGTTACTAAAAGGACTCAGAGTAAAATCTGGTTAGTAAAATGAATAACTTGAAAATGGAAATAACACAATGAAAAAGGCAGAAATAACAATAACATAAATTCCTAAAAAAAATGAATATCAGTCACTTTGATCACTGACTGTTTATAGTTTATTTAAGGTGAGAAAAATGAAGAATAAAATCTTTCCCTTCCTGGCTTTCACCCCAAATTATTATTATTTTTTTTCACCATAAAGTGTCGTGGGACCAGCGAGCTTTGCGTGGTCACGTAATAAATAAATACCTTATAAACAATAAACAGGCATGCATGATGACTTTACAATAAATAAATGATCAAAATAAAATAAATTACTGAGTCCCATCGTCAAATGTTTGGATCAACCATAAATCCAATCGTTTTTAGATTTTAACGGATGTTAATTAAACCAGAGGTGGTAACATTTATTTTATTACCAAGTGTTTTTCCTTAATTATTATTATTTATTAGCCATTCATTTATTCATTTTTTCAACCATCTTCCATTTTCTGAACCGCTTAATACAAATCTGTGTAGCGTGGATGCTGGAACTTCAGCATTTACTCAGGGAGAAGCAGGAACATCCTGGACAGGTCACCAGTCCATCTCAGGGCCAATTATTGATCTTTTTTTTTTTTATTGTTTCATCAATAAAGCCATTAAATCAACCACAAAATGATGAGTTTTAAAACGACGATTAGATTTATAGTCGCGTAGGAATTAATTCTGTATGTTAACAAAGACTTTAATAAATACCAGCCGTGATATTTTGGATAGAAAAGAGATTTTTAAAAAAAACAACAAAACTTTCAAAACGCAAAATAATTTCAAATAATTAATTTATCCCTTAAAGTACGTTTTAAGCATTTTGCTTTTCTTTCCTGGTGTTTTAATGTTCGGCCTTGGAGTGCTTCTGGCCAGATGTCCCCCACCCCTCTTGAGGCTGAACAACCCCCCCTCTGAAGCAGCTCACCTTGCCGCAGACCTCGCAGGTGAAAACTTTGGGCTTGCTGCCGGGACAGGAGCCGTTAAGGCGGGCTGCCGCCGCTACAGCCGCCGCGGAGCCTTTAAAGATCTTGTCCGTGATGATCTGGTCTCTTTCCTTCATGTAATGCTGGATCTGGCTCTGGGAAAGTTCTTTGAAGGCCTGCACACCGGACACCGAGTACCGCTCACCGGCCTGCTGAAGTCCAGACTTGCTCTTCTCCGCTATGAGGGCCTTGTGGCGCGCGCTGAGCAGGTAAGAGGCCATAGGGTGCAGGTTGACCAGGCCGGCCGGCTGGTGGCAAGCGCCGCTGTCCCCGCTGCAGTTCAGGTAGCACACAGTACCCATGGTGGGGAGGGAGGACTGGTTCACCACCCGGGGTCTGAAGAGTTTGTATTGGCCGGTAGTTTGGCCCACAGCGGAGTCCTCCTGCTGGCTGGAATAGTTCAACCCAAAACCGAAAAAGTCTGTTGGAGCCGGGAGGGAAGAGGTGTCTAAGTGGCCCGGATCCAGCCCGGTTATGCTGAGCCGGTGGCCCGGCTCATATCCAATCGGCACGAGCGGAATCATACAATGTAGCGAGGACGGACAGGCGTCGTGTTTTCCCACGGGAGCGGACTGGAACCAAGCGGGGAGCGGTATCGACTTGGGCTCGGGTGTCCTGGCCATAATCCGGTCGATGGAGAAAGCGAGAGGCTTGCTGCTGCTGCCGCCGGAGGTGAGCATGTCTGAATCCGCGGGCTGGCTCCCAGAAGCTGGGGGGGAGCCGAGGATCCCCGCTGGGCGGCATAGAGAACCGTCCATCACCTCCGCATCAACACCAACGAGCACAAACTGCTGGATGAAGCTGAGGGTCGGTGCTGCTCCTCACCGGCCCGCAGGAAAGGACCTCATCTGCCGGGAAACCTTGATCCAAATTCCCAGCTCCGTTTCCCGG
>NC_136620.1:14481999-14496999 GCF_933228915.1 Telmatherina bonti | reverse complement strand
TACCCTGCCTCTCCAGCAATGATTGCTGGGATAGGCTCCAGTTTTCAAGCAACCCTGAAGTGGACGAAGTGGTTCAGAATATGGATGGCTGGAAGTCTGAAGAAAAAAGTTGTGTTGGTAATTTAACAACTTTGTTTAACATATGCCCTGAAAACCCTTCAGCTGATCCAGAATTCTGCAGCCAGAGTCCTGACCAGAACCAGCATGAGAGATCATATTTCTCCAGTTTTAGCCTCTCTTCATTGGCTGCCTGTTGAATCTAGAATAGAATTTAAAATCCTTCTCCTTACATATAAAGCCCTCCACAGCCAGGCACCACTATATATCAAAGACCTCATAGTTCCTTATATACCAAGCAGAGTACTTCGTTTGCAGACTGCAGGTTTACTTGTGGTTCCTAGAGTCTCAAAGAGCCGAGCAGGAGGCAGAGCCTTTGGCTATCAGGCCCCTCTCTTATGGAATAAGCTCCCAGTTAGTGTTAGGGAAGCAGACACCCTCCCCACCTTTAAGACTAGGCTGAAGACTTATCTTTTTGATAAGTCCTATAGCTAGGGATGGTTAGCATCCCTTAGTTATGCTGCTATAGGTTTAGACTGCTGAGGGACATTTCCTGATACACTGAGCTTCTTTCTTTTTCTCTTTATCTCTCTCTTTTATCCCCCCCAATAACAGTGTTGCATCATTAACATGTATGTCTCCTGTCTCAGCAGGTCTCCCTGGCCGGGAGTAGCAGTTCCTGTTGTCTGTTGTCTTTCTGTCCTCTTCCCCCCACACAGCAGAGGCAGATGGCTGCCTGTCCTGAGCCGGGTTCTGCCGGAGCTTTCCTTCCTGTTAAAAGGGAGTTTTTTCCTTCCCACTGTTGCCAGTGTGCTTGCTCAGGATGGGAGATTGAGTTGGACTCAACTCAATCTGTTGGTTTCCTTATATAGGCTGTTATGAATTGGCCTTCATTATGTTTTCCCCTCTGTAAAGCGTCTTGAGATGGCATTGTCGTGATTTGACGCTATATAAATAAAGTTGAATTGAATTGAATTTAATTGAAATTAACAAACCAGGACTACCGCATCATGCTGATCACCAGCTCAGTCACACCCTGCTCTGGGATGGCATCCCATTTTTCAACCAGTGTGGTTGTGTTGGTCACTTTGGTACCAACAGCAACCCAAGATGATCCCACATGTCTTGTGTGGTTGAGGTCAGGACTACAGGCAGCTCATCCATTCCACCCAGGTAGTGTGATAAACTCTCCCTACTGCTCTGTAGGGGTCAGCCTCATCATGGACGAGAGTTCAGTCCCGGACTGTTTAGATATGGGATCATCTCTGGTTACAGAATCCCATCGCTGCATTTCTCTACATTGAGATTAACTCCAATGATGACAAGCCTTACTTTTCCAGTCATGCGCTGTCCCACATCATCACACTGCATCACCCGCAACCAGCAGCCTTCTCCACGTCTTCTACCCACACTTCCACCTTGAGAACATGTGATTTTAATGCAACACATGAGTCTGAGCACCCGAGTCAGAAGCTCAGAACAAGAGTCAACAGAAGAATGAGCTGTTTGGCAGAGAATGCCAAACTTGCCCACATGCTTGGTCTGCTTCTCATCCCACAGATGCATTTCCCTCACAAAAATGTGGCTCCATGTGGAGAATAATAGGCTTTCCAATGGTAAGACATTTATTAATGACTAATTATTTATTTACTTTGGCTTACACAAAGTTTGTATACCGATGTGAAAAACTCCTCTTCAGTTTGACATGTTGTGAAAATAAGATGAAACAAAACCAAAAGGTGAATTCAACAGTCCTTTAAAAACACTTTTATTAGTGACACGTGACACCTAGAAAAAACAGAAAGGTGTAAAATAAAATAAATATACATCTTCATCCTGCTTCCATTCTCTAAAGATTAGTCTTTGAGCTGTACTGACACAAACTGGACAGAACAGTTGGAACAAAAACTCGAAGGGAAGCAAACACGGTTTACAGACAGCTGTTTTCTCAACAACAAACCGACACGAGTGAGTTCAAAGCAACAATTAAACATGTCATCTTGTCGCTGCTGGCCAGGTTAAACATTTATCAGATACATATGTACTCCCAGGAGTGACCCAGTCAGAAAGTCCAGACTGCTTCAGTCTGATGGCACATCTCTAAGACCATGATTCATACTGGATGCATAACAGGCATCACATCACTTTACAACTCACTACTCTTTACAACAGAGAGACACGATAGCATGGCTACAACCACATCAAGATGTCGCCAGGTTCCATGTGAATTTACACTTTTTAAAGACGTTTTTTAACCCCCTTCTTGTGGTGTTTGTGCAAACCTGTGCAGAATGTAGAACTGCAGAAGGTGATATGTCATTTCATCACCTGAGGCCACCAGTCTCGGAGCGACTGGAGGGAGATTTTAAGCTACAGAGGATGCAGATTCAGAGGCTACAGCAGAGCAGCAAACCTGTATTAGCTCGGAGGAGGGAGAATCTGTTAGAAGAGTGTGAAGATGTGAACATCTGGCCCTTTCTTTTCACAGGGCATCAAATGGCGACCTTTGTTTAGGACTGTATGCCGTCTGTGAGAGATGCACAAAGTGTCAGCGCCCTGGCATATCAGCCTTTTCAATCATCCAAGCAAAGAGCCGAACATCTTCCTGGAGTGTTTATTTCTGGACAGGGAACTCAGTTATCATCTGGAACTTCAAGTTAGCCTGGTGAGTCATATATTACTGAACATTAAGACCAGTTTCAGACTATTTACATGTTTTTTTTTTATGTGTTTCTTCCTTGTTTACTCATGTTTTCTCCCCATTGACCACTTTTTATTTTAAATTATGTCCAAGAAACATTGAAATAATCAATGCACATCTCGGCTAAATATGGCACCGATGTGTTTTGTGTTTTTTTTTCTCAGCGGTTTGGTTTCTAACACATTGATGTTTTAACCTTTTTGTTGACAAGCAGCAGAGAAGATCTTTGTGCAGCAGCAATCTCAACAAGTATTAACTCAGTTAAAGGACTTTATGAAGCGTCGTCACCCAAATGAAACATAACTCAGCTTCAAGCAATTATACAGGAATGTGACAAAAACATGAAAACTTTTAGAGCTTCTTCTAATTTCTCCCCATCAGGCAAACCACACAGACGAAATACGATATGAAAGCAGACTGATGTCTGTCTCATCACAACGAGGCAACTCCAGGAGCTGGCAGCAAATCACGCATCATGTTTTCCTTTTGCTGTGTTTAGGTCAGAGGTTTATTTCCTCTCTTACAAAACTCTGTTTGACTCTGACTTTTTTGTAAATGAATCATGAAAGTCCTGTAGTTTCCATGAAGATAAAGGAGGCTTTGTAGTGAAGTATTGACCCTTCCTATCATATACTGTCTTTAACTTTAGTACTTTCTGGATCCTCCCAACGTCATCGGCCAATGGTTTCCTCAGACATTTACCAGCATAACACCTCCACAAAAACACTTTTATTTAAAAAAAACCCCAAAAACTCCTACTGTAGCACAATTTTCTCAACAGACACTACTTTATTCATCCATAGATGAACTGGGCTGCTATCCTCTGGTGTTCTTTAAAAGAAATGTGGTTTCCTTTTAGGGGGTGATGACCATTTTCTTTTTTTTCCTGAAGTATTCCAGGTGAATTTACTCAGGCAGTAATCTTACTTCTGTCACATAATTTCATATGTCCCAGCTTTACTTCCGGAACATGATTGTACATACAGACCTTGTTGAATTTTTTTTTGGGGTGTGTCAATTCAGAAAAGAGGCAGATAAAAATGAGCCTCACTAAAAAGAGGTTAGCTACATTCTCAGAGACTTTAAAGTGGATGACAAAAGTCATCATCCACGCGGTCCTACGAAGACCCATCACTCGGTATCATGACTGAATCTAACAAACAGGCTGTCTTGGCTAATTGCTAACAGTTGAACTCAGACAATTGTGCCAAATATTACTAGTTATTTACATGGACAATAAACTGTGATATTTTTGCCCCCCTTTGTGATGCCCAGAAGGTATCTTGTTGTCTTGATATGACATGATATTTTGTAACACATTAAATAAAGTGAAATAAGTTATCAGACTGTAGTTCAAAACAATTTCCTTCCACAAGTCAGCAGATGAATCAGGTGCTCTTTATGATCTTATCTTCATTTACAGACTTTAGTTTTACATTTTTTCAGTTGTGTTTATGTTTCATACATGAAGCAATAATATGTAGTAAAGAGTTGGGTCTGAAAGGGGTCTAATATCAGAAGAAGATAATCAGGACTAAATGAAGACTAAGACTTGAGGTAAAGTCGATTACCATCAGGTCATTATCGGATGTGTTTGGTCATCCAACTGCTCTGTTAAATATAGAAAAAGACCTTGACTTTTAAGCCTGATTTTCTGATTAAATAACGAACAAATAAGTCGAACAGTTCAGTTTACTCAGCCTGTTAAGTGAATGACACTTGGCTCGCTGCTGATTTGTAGGTTAATTAGTCCAGACAAAATTTCAGTGGATGATGCTTTCAGGGTGAGAGCTAAAACCTGTTATGGATGTGAATCCTTAAGTGTCCATAAAGATAAAAACTGATAGATGATTCTGCAAAGACATGACCATTTCTTATACACTGTACATTGTTAGATCTTTAAATATATAAAAGTATACGTTGTGTTTCACCTTTACTGTGCACAGCACTTTGGTCAACAGTTTTGTTTTTAAAGTGCTCTACAAACAAAATCCGATTGGACTGGATTGGAGTAAAAACTGGTTTCCTACAGCCTGCATTTATGTACATACGAGCATCAAGTTATGACATGACATGAAAAGGTTTGGAGGTCTGATGGCTCAAGAAACAAGCCAATAAAGATGGGACAGGTTGAAATGAATAATTTTGTAAAGACAGATTAAGTTTAAGGACACATTTGACGTTATTGGTGGGATAATGAATCCAAACTGTCCTGAGAAATAAGGATATATTCTACCTAAGGTTTGAATACAAAAACCAAATAACCTAAAAAAGAATCAGAAAAGATGGATTCTTACTTCTGTGTTCATCAGAGTAATGTTTTTCCTTGTGAATAATTTTTTGAGTCACCATAAAGTCAGATGTAAAGCTGTTTAATAACCCCTGTACGTTTTCCAAAAGAGTAAGTAACTAAAACTGCTTTTGAGACCCAAACAACAGAAACGTTGGTCCATGACATAAACTGTACTTTATAGAAACGTCCAGTACAACGTAACATACCGGGGGGTTGCCAAGAGATTTATATTCTTAAAAACACAAATGTTGACTAAAAAGTATAGAATTCATGTGGAGAAGTGGTTGCCTGTTTTCATTTGGCTAAACTGAGAGAATGGTGATGCTGGTTTGATAACTGGGCTGTCCAGTATGTGGGTTGTCAAATTGCCATCTCTACAATTTTCTCTGCTTTTATTGTGAATGTATACTACCTGGTTTACCTTAATGAAAATTTGTTGTGCTTTTATATTTTTAAGCCAGTGATCAATGCTGCAGTCTTGCATCAAAGTCAAAACCCTGTTGTTTGTAATGAAAAAGCAGCACAGGGGTGCTATCAGGGTTAAACTGTAAAGTAACCATTAGATATAAATAACAGATAACTTCAGACAGAAGTACGCAGTGAGAAGCATACATTTCCTGGCCTTTTGTTAAAAATTCATGTCTCACTGCTGCAAAGAAATAAATCAATAGTAGCAAGGGCACTCATTCCTTGGCTGTTCATTGTTTCTTACTATCAGCTAAAACTCTGAGAGGAGACACAACAGGAAGAAGGTAAGTCCAGTTTTATTCTCAGTGTTTAAGTTTACCACACATCCCTGACTAAATAAAACATTCTGGATCAACATAGCAGATAAATATCTCTGCTCATATCCTACACTTCAAATCCCAGGTGTGATTATTATGTTTTTACTGTTTACTTTTGAGACTCCAGTTTGCTCTCACTTCTTGTTTGGTTTGGTATACCTACCAAAACTGATTCAGCAAAAAATATTGCTTTTGGTTTATCTGGTTATCAACAACACATTGCAAAAATAGGCTAAAGTGGACCACTTCAGTGTTGAAGTGAAAGTAAAGGGGTCATGAATGTCTTTGCAGTATTTTTATTCAGCCCCTGCTAACATAGTAACATTATTTTATCAAAACTGAGTCCAGCTGTAAATCAAAATGGTCCACAACAATCAATCTTCTAACGCTAGAACAGATTAGCGTAAAGTTTGGTTACTCATCCAGTCATATCCTAACATCATATTCAATTATATTTAACCATACAACTCAGAAAAGAAGTAGAAAACAAGTAAGCAAAAATGCTTATTATCGTTTTGTGTTGTTTTATTAATTGTTTCCATTCCTATAAATGACAGGTTAGGTTCTGCCAATCTCCTCTAAAATGGGTAAAACTGTCGTGACCACCACGAGTCATTTGTGACACAACTAAACAATACATTGCAGGATTCTGTTAAAGGCCGCTTAGCAATTACACCGTGAGGTATGGGGATCCCGACAAATCAGGATATCTACTGACTGGAGCGTCATTTTTGTTTAACTTTTTCAAGCTTACTTATTTCATGTATTAAAACGGCAGCTCCAGAGATCTAAACAGTTCACTGCAGCCACCCAGCTAATGTTAGCCTCGATTAGCTTCGATTAGCATAACTTGTTCTGTTGCTGATCAGTTCATTATGGCCTAACATGCCATTCAGTTTGATTCCATTTGTAAATCTGCACAACTCCACTGAGCATGAGTAGAAAACGAGTAAGCAAAAAGGTTTTTCCTGTTCCATTCCTGACAATAACAATGAGCTAAATAAATTTTGCATCAATATTATTGTTTTAGGTCAGATTTAGTGAAGATTGTCCAAGTGGAGCTAAATGCATCCACAATAACTTGGTGACATAAGACGAAGTTGTATATTATTAAAAAAGAAACAAAACAAAAAAAACGTAGCATTTTGTCAAGCAGCAGTGTATTTCTTTGAATTTCTAACATTTCTTCAATAAAACTGAGCTTTCATTTCCTGGCCTGATATTGCAAAGACGATGCTAATCAGGTAGTGAATGTGATGTGTGAAAGGAGGATGTTTGCAGTTTGAGTTCAGTCGTCCTCGTCACTGTCTCTCATGCTGATACCCTGGAGACCATCGCCTGCCTTGACAGCTGCTGTAGCTTCTTCCACCGTCAGCCTATTGTAGACAGTTTCATAGCTCTTGTTGTTGAGCGTGCCATCCAGGACACCCTGCAGCCTGAAGTCACGGTAGGTCTTCTGTTAAAGGGGGAGATAGGTAAAAAAAAGATAAAGGGGAGAAAAAACAGAGAGCATCTTAGGAATGCAGTTAGCAGGAGCAGACGGCTGCTATGTGCCATTTAAAAGGACAAAAGCTGAAAAAAAATTGAGGCTCAAGGACATTCACAGTCTTTTATGTGTCAAACTGGGAAGGCAAACCCAGGTGTCTGAGCAGTTTTTATCTTCAGTAGCTTCAATTATTCCTTGTCTCATCGCTTTCTAGTTAAACTAAAACTCTGAAACGACAAAGACAGTGGGAAGCAGCAGCTGACAGTTGAGCAGTGTTCTTTCATGTGTGCCTCCTCGCTCTGCTGTTTTCAAGGACAGTTTGATGTTAATTTGTATTTTTCCCCCATTTTTTCACCATCAGTTGCAACTACTTTTACTGAAATTCGTCACAATTTAGAGGAGCAACTTAGTCTCCGTCCATTGAGCATTATAGGTCTAATGGGATCTTTCTGTTTGGAGCTGATATGTTTTCCCTGTACACATGTTTCCTTCTCAAGTCCAAAGACTGAATCTGTACAAAGAACAAGTTTGATCCCAGAGTATCACAATCTCACAAATTCTGCCATGACATGGTTTTGATTTGATACAAATCAAGATCCAGTGATCTATATGAGATCATGGTACATCCTGGTTTAACACAATCACTTTTGTTCATAACAAATGCCAAATTGAAGCACTCAGAAAGCTCAGACCTCCACCAAGCCATTTTAGGCAAAGTATTTATCCTAACAGATGGTTTGGAACATTGAGTGAGCATTAATTGCACAGCTCCTCTGGGGTTCAAGTCTTATTTGGTCGATCAAACATTCTGCACAGGCCTTGGTATTCTCCTCGGAGTCCCACAAGTCTCAGTGCTAGGCCTCCTTTTTTCTGTTCCTGCTTGGTTCACACCAAGTGGTGTGATGGTCTGCTTTTAACACACCTCTACTGCTTTCACCTTTTACCTATACTGCATTTATGTATGCATGCATGTGCAAATGTTTCATAAAATAAAGCTATTTGACTGGATAATTAATGATCAAATAAATGTACTGATGCAGATTAATGTGTTTTTACACCTTTGCTAAACTCTGTGATTGATTGGCTCTTTGTTTAATTTGAATATTGCCTCTTGAATATTGGCTCTTTGTTTAATTTGAATATTGCCTCTTGCATTATATCCAGCAGTACGATTCTCTGAAGGAAAAAGATGCTATCGCTAATGGATAAAAGCCACAATTTAAGATTTTGATAATTCAGTGGGGCTAGTTTCTGTCTGATTCACTGCCAGTCATGGAAACTCTGAGTCAGGGAGCCAAAGGTCACCTGTCACTCTGAAGGATAAATATATTTTATCTGTTTACCTTCACAATCTTAATGAGTGTCTTCAGCTGGTACATATGGAGCTGGAGATCCAGTCTGTCAGTGAGCCAAATACACATTAACTTCATGATGCTTGTGTACCATTGCTGAAACAAACACACACACACACACACACATACAAAAAGTTATGCATATTAGAAGAAGAAGTTAATGTTGAAGAATGAAATTATAATCAAAACTTGTTTGTTTACATCAATGTTTACAGCTGCATGTTTGGCATTAAATTTGACCAAAGCCTTTAAGTTTATATGATGACAGTTGCCCTGCGATTGACTGGCGAGCTGTGCAGGGTGTACCCTGAATTCACCCATAGACAGCTGGGATAGGCTCCAGCTTCCCAGCGACCCTGAATGGATAAAGCGGTTTAGAAAATGAATGAATGAATGAATGAATGAATGAATGAATGAATGAATGAATGAATGAATGATGACAGTCACGTTTTTTTCAACTCTTGTGCCCTCTTCAAATGTATTACCATCTGGTGAACTTGTTGGTCAAAAATGTCCACACACATCAATACGTTTTCTGCTTTTTACATGAATCACCTGAAACAGTTCAGACCTGCTGAAAACCACCAAACATTCAACAGTTTTTAGGATTTTGACCCTTAAAGTGGCAGTTTGCCACTATTACATTAATAATTACAAAATCAACAGATAACTGAACTATTTTCCATTTTATAAATAGAAGGGGAATGGGTCTTTGGTGGTGATTAGAGATACGGATATGCCGAAAAATTAGCAAAATATTTGATTGCATTATTATTTGTGTAGTTTTTTAAAATTTTAAAATCACAAGTCACTTAAACTTAAAATATGTTCTAAACCACCAAACAGTCAATTGTTTGAAGACTTTTGGTACAGTTATGTGCCAGGTATGCTCCACATTCCTGGAACAAACTTACAGAAATCCCCAGGAGAGGCTGACATTTTTTCAGAAATCCCATGGGTTACGGGATTCCTGCAGGATTCCCACAGGATGGGAGTCAATTTTACTATTATTCATGTGACTGGGATGGAATGATTGGACAGGATAAAAAGTTAATCATATGATTGGGACGGAACAGGATAAAAAGTTAACGGGAGCAGATGGGAGGGGGAACCAACCAACCAACAACCGACAAAAGATAAAGAAAAAAAAGACGGGTGCCGCCATTTTATAGTTTTCACTGAGTAATCCTACACAGTAACCAAAGTCAAAAAGAACTACCCTACCCAGAAACCAACACTGCTTCTGGCCGTTGCTTTCCCATCGTAGTCGAAATAACAAAAGGAATGGAGTTAGCAAACACACACAGAGAAACCAATTTGGGAAAAAATGATTTACGACGCAACGTTGATTAGGTTAGCAGAATTTAATCATTTAATCAAATTCAATGTATTGCATAAGGACTAAACAAACTTGAGCAAATGAGAGTGGGATTCATTCCCACTCTCATTTTGTATTTTTTCAGTACTTTATATTGTTTTGCAAATACTGTAACTTTAGCAGCTTAGACACACCTTTCTTTTCTGTCTCTCTTTTTCCTCCTTTCATTTCCTCTTTTTTTCCCTCTTTCCCTGCCAGGTCCAGCTCGGCCATATCAAGACTGACGATGATTGCAAAATGAAAAAAGGGAAAAAAAAAAAAAAAAAAAAAAAAATTATCATAATAATAAAAATATTCAGATTATCAAGCACATCTATATACATGAGATGTCTCCCTTGACAGAGCAAATCTGCCTGGCAAAAATATGGCACGCAGATTGCTGTTCTGTATGCTGAGATGCTGGACAGGACAGGTTTATAGAAAAAAAAAAAAAAAAAAAAAAGAGAAAGTGGGATTCATTGTGAGTGGGATGGGATTGGGAGTGATTTTACCAGGATTTGGACAGAACAAGATTTTTTCTGTGGGAGTGGGATGGGATAGGAGTGAAAATCCACTCCCGTGTCACCGTCTAATCCTCAGATTGGCTGAAACACTCATTTTTATCTAAATTCAGGTTAAAACCCACCTGTTCTCTGCTGCATTTTGTTTTTATTTAGAAGTCCATATCTCTGTTTCTTTTAAGCTTGAATTTCTTAAATTTTGGTCATTGCGGGGTTAAAAAGGAGAAGGGACAGAGCTTTTGCTGTGGCTGCCATGCATCTGTGCAACCAGCTACCAACTGACATCAAATGCACTGCCTTCATTTCAGCCGTTAAAGCCCGGCTAAACACACCTCTACTCCCTGACCTTCCACACATTAATTACTGGTCTGTCAGTCGGGTTCATTTGAGTATGTTTTTGCATTTTTAATTGTTGGTGTGTGTCTTGTTCTTTTCTTTTTTTTATTTTTTTTTTTATAGTACTTTTAACTTGTTAAAGCACTTTGGTCAGGATATACTGTGTTGGAATGTGTTATGTAAATAAAACTTACTATATTTTAAGGTTTTTACCTAATATTTTTCCTTTTCCTTTCTCTTTTGTTTTAATTTTAAATCATGCATGTTTTTCTAATGTTTTAAGGTCTCTGTGAAGCACTTTTTGTGGAACTGTGTACACAGATAAATGTGCCTTGCCTTCAAATGCCTTTTTAATCATTTGGATAATTGATTAACCATAAAAAAGAAAAAGAAAAACATCACCTAATTTCTATGTGATAAAGGGTAGAGTAATGGGTCTTTAGTGGTGATTAGTTTTGGATATGCTAAAGATTATCAGCGAGATTGATATGATTACATTCGTATTTTCCATGTTGTGCCGGATACTCCCTCTGGGAACCTATGTGGCCAAAAATTCCCTATTGACCTTCATTACAACTAAATACTATAATCTCATAGTCATTACAGTGTAAAACAATTCATTCTTTAATATCAGCATTTAATTTAGAAGAAAAAATGCTATATTTGACATCTCCATTGTATTCAACCAGACTCAGCTTGTCTCACTTTGTAGGCAGATGCAAGAAATTATTGTATTTTTGCCAAATTATTGAGCAGAGGAACGGCCACTGAGAGATTCCTTTGTACGTGAGAAAAAAAATCTGATTATCAAAACAGTGAGTAGATGTAAATTAGAAAATTAAATACACACCCATAAACATTAATTTACAAATAAAAAAAATCTTGGGTCCCCTGGTAGTCCGATAGCCCCATGATATCCTTTTTTTTTTCCCCAAATGAAACACTGACATTAAAGAATGAATGGTTTTAACTTGTAATGACAGTGAGATGAAAATATGTCATTTTAATGGAAGTCAGTGAGGCATTTTTGGCAACCAAGGTTACCCAATGGCAGCACGAATGCAATCAAAAGAATATTGTTGCTAAACTTATTAATATAATTTTTAGAGCAATTCACATAATTAAACTGGCATTGGAAGGGTTAATGGATTAAGGATAATGACCAATAACATGATGCATTCCTCTCTGTAGACATTTGGACAACCCTAGAAAATGGCGTGAGCACTGGAATAGTATGGACATTTAAACAAAACATAATAGTTAAACGACAAAGATAACCAAAACAGTTTCTTTATGTTTATGCAGAAATGTAAATACTGAGTGTGTCTATCAGAATTTCAGAGGCAGCAATACAGTCAGGCCTACCATGAGACCTACAAATATGAAAGTCTATTGCTTCTTCAAGGGAATTTGCAATTTGTGGAACTTGAGTTGATTTGTGATATATCCTGAGAGCATGCTCTAAGTTCAATTTTATAATATAAAATTAATAAATATAGCCTTTACAGTGGAAAAGCATCAAATGTGAGACTCTGTATGGCTGATTTTCTGGGGTGAATGATGTGACTACACATTGCTGGAGAACAAAAGCATGTTTTTGAAGTCAGGTAGCAACCAGCAAACACCTATGTATAAACTCAATGAAATGTTTTTCTTTACAAATATTCAAATGTCTCTGTAAAGAACATTTATAATAAATAAGTTACATCTGCTCTCTGAGCAAAGACTGTTTATGGTCCATGTGTTTTGCCTTCTGAGTTCGGATGACAGCAGATTGCTTGCCGACAGCTTGTGAAATGCCTCACTTCAGTCCCATTGATGACCCGACAACACGGGGTTGATGGATTTGCAGCATGAAAATGGCAAAACTCAAAGAGGGTAAAACATTTATTTATTCAAAGACATCCATTTACTGGAAAACTGCTGAATACCGCATGTCAAGGAAAGGGTTCAGGGTTCTGCTTTGAACTTCAGAGAGAGAAAAAAAAATCAGGTTCTGTCTTTTACCTGCAGCATTCAGAGACGGCTGGTAAAATGCACACAATTTTTTCTGTTAGCACACTTACAAGAATGTTGAGGAAAATTGCTCTGACACCATAATGACCCATAATATTAAGATGTACTTTGAGGGAGCTGCAGCCTTAACTTCACACAATAACAAGATCTGTAATTACCTTCCAATTTAAAGATGGAAAACAGTCCAAAGGTTGGTCTATGCACTTGAGAAAAGGCAAAACACGTCCATGATCATTCAAGGTCGAGCAATTTCTTTTTATTTTGTCTATGCCTTAAGAACCTTCTGACTTCATTCATGTTAGCTCCCAGTTATACTGAAGTAATCAAGCAGCACACCCCCCCTCAAGTCTGTTAA
The DNA here is from genome assembly GCF_933228915.1 of Telmatherina bonti. NCBI lineage: Eukaryota > Metazoa > Chordata > Actinopteri > Atheriniformes > Telmatherinidae > Telmatherina > Telmatherina bonti. The sequence continues at coordinate 14,483,740 of NC_136620.1, read as the reverse complement.
CAAGAATATTCATTTCACAAATGCAGATTCAAATTCAACACAAAACCCTCGGAGAGTCAATGTAATTTCTTTTTTTGTGAGTTAGAAGCTCTAATAGAAAAATGATCCCCATCTCTTCATAGTAAAGAATCCTTAAAAAGAAAAATCATGATGCAAGGAGTGATTTGGATCTCCCCCAAAATGTAACTCTTTGTTCTTTATTCCATTTGTGAGACTTCTTGAAAGTTTTGTTGCCAACAAACAGACGTATAGTGCACAACCTCCGACTTGGCGGAGGTAATATTAACACTAATTTCATATGGTTTAAATTAACAGACATGTTTAAATCTCTCCATCTCGAGGTCTATTTTTTCTGCCTCCTGTCACATGTGAGATACTCAAAATAAATGAAGAATTTCTCAACACTTAACAAGGCTATTTGTATGACCTTTGTCTTAAAAGGAAGCTGAGACCGAATCAAGTGATTTACTTTCAGAGAAAATTCACCTGACACATAGTGAAATGTAAATAAGACACACTGTGGTTTGCTCTATAGCAGACAGCGCTGCTGTCATGTTTTTGCTGCATTCTCATGTGACTGCTTGGAATTTGAATTGTGTTTGATATTGATGGCTGTTTGGTTGAGTCTTTCAGTTGAGTTTTGCACCATCATTTCGATTGGCAAAATGTTAGGATTCTTGCTTCCACATGTGTATAAATATTTTCAGTACTGCATTTATCTCATGCTGCCTCCTGTACAGGGGTCTGTGGTCCAGAAGAGGTTAAAACGACTCTTCTAAGGACATGATAAGTCAGAATATATTACATTTAATTAAAACCTTTTGAAGAAACATCAGTTTAGAAACAAAAAAGATGGAGATTTTTTGTCAACAAGAGGAACAGAATATTATATCCATCTATTTACATTAATATGTACACTTAAAGACCACCTGATTGTTAACACTAATATTTAATCAACCAATCATATGCCAACAAGTCACTGCATGTAGTCATGGTTAATATGACCTGCTGAAGTTCAAACTAAGAAGGATTTAAGTGACTTTGAATGCGGTACAGTTGTTGGTCTGAGTATTTCAGAAACTGCTGACCTACTGAAATGTTCACACACAACCATCTGTACGGTTTACAGAGAATGATCTCAAAGAAAGAAAATATTCAGCAGGTGTCTGGGCCAAAATGGCTTGTTCATGTCAGAGATCAGAGGAGAACAGGCAGACTAGAGATGAAAAAAAGATGACAAAGTCAAACAAGAACTGGTTCCAACCAAAGTATGCAGAATAGTATCTCTATACTAAGAAAATGTTCAACCTTGACTGAGATGGGCTATAGCAGCAGAAAACCACTCCTGTCAACTGAAAACATGAATCTGAGGCTACAAATCACACAGACTTATCAAAACTGGAAAAAAACAAGAAATAAAAACTTTGCCTGACTGATAAATCTCGATTTTATTTCCACATTCAGAATTAGGTTCAGAATTTGATGGAAATATCATAAAAACATGGATCAATCCTGCCTTGGACCAAAGCTTTAGGATGCTGCTGGTGTAATGGTCTACTTTGGGTCCCTTGGTACCAACATGACATGGTTTAAACACCACAACCTGGTGACCATGTCCATCCCTATATGAGCACAGTATTGCATCTTCTGATGCTGCTTCCAGCAGATACTGCAAAATCTCATAAAGCTCAAATAAACTCCACTGGTGTACAGGGTTCACTGTATATATAAAACACACACA